>NW_027272597.1:0-156929 GCF_040938485.1 Diadema antillarum | reverse complement strand
AGCATCATCTTCATCTTCATTATGAATTTGTATGAATCCATTCACATTCCAATAACATTGATATTTCATTCACTTTTATGAATTTATGTCAGCGTTAAGCTTTATAATGATATGCCTTGTCCAACTTGGACTACTTTACATAACCAGTAACAGTGTCAGAATTTCAGAGCGTGGGTATTTTTTGTAGTTCATCATGTCACTGCCGGCAACCAGGGATAGCCTGGTGCTGGTATGGTGTCGCTGCCCGGAAAGGAATAGATGACACGTTCGATTCCCGCTGGTTCCTTTTTCCGACATGTTTCTTAAAAGTTGTGTATATAGTTGCTATCTTATCCAATTTCATTTGTACAGAGGGCAGATAAATTGAAGAAAACCCATACCACAAGCTAAGCTGTCACTCTCTCACAAAGTTGGACAAAGGAACAAGTAACTGAGATCAATAAACACAGTGATGATAATCTACATTAAGATCGAAAATGAAACTTTTATCGTTGTGGGGTTTTTTTTTCGCATTGCTGAAAACGAAGATCCACCAATAGAGCAATGTGTAGAAGGAGTTTCCACCATTACCGAACTCAGTGCCCTCCATTATTTCATATATACGCTGTACTTTGAACTTGGATTGAGCGTGACATCAGAAATGTTATACCTGTCGACTCCTAAGGTTTCATTGCACTCGCATAACAATCGGGGATGCTCACTTTATTTCCTTTCACATTCTTTGAGCTAGTCTAGAACCGGAAACCCGTGGGATGGTTCCTTGTTTCCAATGTATTATGTGTCAATGTGTCAACATTCATATCATCAATGTTTGGGAAACCACATTCCGATAAAAGGCATTCAAGTTCTTTTCGTTCGAAATTCCTTGCGATACTTTTAATTCATTTCAATTCAATTCGAATGAGATTTTATTTCCAATAGCACATTTTAGCTGATACAAGTTCAATGGGAAAAGCACAACGTATTACAAATATATACATTTATATATATATATATATATATATATATATATATATATATATATGAAACCAATGTTCAAAATAGTTGTGCTATTGGAAAAGAGAGACCCATGTAAAAGACTTTACATGATTCAGTCAAGTTGTGAGAGATACTCTCAACAGAAAAAAATATGAATAATAACTAATCATCTACAAGTATTTACTTCAATATCGACCACTGGCAATTACATTAACCACTGCTTGACAGCATTTACCATGTTTGCTGTGGCATTTTATGCATTATAATATTGGTAAAGTTGGTCGACATAAAATATAAGCGAGCTTTAGAATTGCGTCGCGACCGCTAAGACGACTCTAATTAGGCCAAAAAAAAAAAAATCAAAACCGGTGTTGTGCACACGCGCGAGACAGCTGTTTCCATTGCCCAACCCGAGAGCCAGCGTTGTCTTAGCGTTCGCAGATCTAAAGGTCGCTAGTGCCCTACCACTAAAGGAAAACAATGCAAAGCAGTAGGAGGAAGATGCAGTAAGATGTTACTAATTAAGGTCATGATCTTCTTCTTATCAGGAACTACAATGCGAAGTATGAACGCGTGGAGCTGAAGAACTCGCTGGCACGAAAGGGACAGCCGGAAAACACACCCATCGGCGGCGGCTGGGTCTTCGGCAGCAACGACTACCACGTTGACTTTGACGACGGCTCCACGCAGAATGTCGCGCTGCGCGCGATCTCGCCGATCCCCGTGGCCACGCCACTCCTCAAAGTCGACACCGTCGACGACCCGAACGGTGTGCCGGACTCGGGGCATGGCGGGTCGATCCCGCCCGATGACTCGGCCATCGGAGTCTCGCCTAGCCTCGATGACGACATCGAGATGGAGGTGAACCCTCTCTACATCCCGCTCGGCGGAACGATGTCGACTGGGACCGGCAGTGAAGCGCGCGACCACAGCTACACCGGCGGTGATTCGGACACCATAAGCGAAGGGAATGAGCCGGTCGTCTCATACCCAATCCGGGACGTTCAATTTAACTCGTTCGGTGCTGGAAGCAGGGTGACTGGTGAAGAATCTGTGGAACTTTGATCACACTGAAAATTGCCCTGAAATCCACAGAGGGGAAAACGGACCTCGTTTTTGCTACGCTTTACATAGGTTTATTGATATCGCTTCTCAATCTTTCGCACCGAACAGGGACATTGCGAAGATGTTACAGTGGATATTGCTTTTTTTGTGACGTGTGGACAATTTTGCACAATGTTGAGTTTTGTCGCGGTCGATGTTGTGGAAATCGTGCAAATTATATTGTTGAAAATGTTGCCAATTTTAATTTTAAGTTATCAGTTAGAAAGTCACGCAATAGCGCCAGCATACAATGTATTGATAGTTTTTTTTTCACGTCTTATTAGAATGAGGATGCTCGTTGATATAGGTTGAGACGTAGACCTCTGCGTGTAATAATAGTTGAGAAGCAATTGGTATATCGCAGGAAAACACAACAGGAGCAAGTTCAAACAGTCATGACTTGAGGTGAATCCTTTTCAAGGATTATGATCGTTATTTAATCATTGAATTATCTATTTTCTTTTTTAGTATTTCAGATGGACCATAAGATCTGGACCATCTTGCATAAAAAGTTGTTATGATGGCAACTCTTGTTGGAATGACAATTGTCATGACAGCGACAAGAATTCGGCTTCCTGATTGGCTGTTGCTACGGGAAATTGCTATTCCAGCAAGAATTGCTATAATAACATGTTTTATGAAATGGGGCTCTGGAAGCCAGCTTTCTCCACAAAGTTAATGTATAGAGCGAGGAAGAAGCGTGCAATGGATATCAGGCAGTATAGATCAGCTGTAGATTCCTTTGCCGTGAAAACCAAAAGGGGAGTATACATGAAGTCAGTCTAAAGCTTGCCTGTTTTAACTTTTAATATCTGTGCCAACGACTTTGGACAGTGTGTACAATGCTAAAGAGTTTTCTGCGCCAATGGACACTCAAAAACGTACTAAGTGTGAACAGAATAATTATTCTGTAAGAAACAATATTCATATCACGATGGACGAAATGCTCGCCCACTGAAACATCAATATTTCTTTTATTGTGTCGTGAAGAAGGCTTGCTCTGACGCACCATCTTTCTCTGCGATCTCATTTGTTAGCTATGACTGTTCTGCGGAAAATGCATCACAGAGTAAACAAAACTGATTAATGATAAAATGTGATATTGTTTGGACTGACAGTTGACTTCTTTGACATCCATTTAGAATGGATTCACAGGTACATGTTCTAGTGTGCTTTTAAGACAGCCATTGAGAAAATTATTTCAGACAGTCTTGGAAGCATCACAGTTTATATCGCACTTTGTGTATACATTTCATTTTTGCGAGGAGCTTTCTGTGTTCTGTAAAATGTCACCGTGTGTACCAAGGTACCAGTGTTCTGTTTTTAAAAAAAAAAATCAGGTAGTAAGTGATGCATTGTGAGTTTCAATATTCACCTTGATTCATATGCAACACACTCAACGACGATTTTACTTTATTTATATGTCACATTTTTTTTTTGCGTTGTATTTTGTTCGATTTTTAAGCTTTTACACAATTCTTGCTTCGGACCCGTCAGCATAAAATCTGAGAATATTGGTATTTCACAGCTGATGGTGATGTATCGTGTTCCAATTAGTGATTGAAGACAGTAACAGCAACGAATACGCACACACGACATTCAGCACATGGTATTCGCATAATTTACATTCTCACTGTGATTATTGTTATTTAGTAGAGTGAGATAAATTTGAAATGTGAATTATGAATGGCAAGAAAGTTGGACTAAGCTTATTTTTATGGCGTCATTTTGTCATTCCAAACACAAAGGAGATGACACTCCCACACATACAGCCAGAGGTAATCCCCTACTGTACCCATTACGTGATCTAACTCTGCAATATATTACGCATCTTCCCCCTCAAATGTTTACAAAGCTTACTCAATAAGTCAGGGAATAACTGCAAATAAACAAGATTTAAAGAAGAAGAAGAAGAAGAAAAACCACTGCGACTGCATACAAACTTGGCACGGTGCTGCAATGGTGCCGCACAGGTCCACAGGTGCTGGTATAAAGTCATTGACCAGTTTACCGCTCTATATAGCTTGCCAACATCCGCGCCGAAGCGTACACTCACTGGTAACGTTCGACTTCAGATGAGATTCTCCGGCTGTGTGTGTGAGTGTGTGTAAAGTCATGAAGTCAGCGATAAGAAAAAGAAGAAAAGTGCGTACGTAACGAACGTTCGAAATATCGAATTTTATTTCGTTGTCGGATGAACGAGCCTTTGGAATAATGAAATCCAATCAAAGAAAGGCACGCAAAGAAGAGGGTTATCCTGGTACATGAACGCTTGTTGTAACAAGCTGTTAACATAGGACCAGTAAAATCACTGGGATACGATGAGATTTCTTTTATATCAGGATATGAAACACACTATAGAGTGCACAGAAACCTTGAACTTTGGGGCAAGATACTCTCTAGAAACGAGTTTGTTATGTCAGTATTCTTCGAGGCGAGCGTCACCACTGAATCATCAACGATGAAATTACTTCCAGAATAACATAAAATTAATATAGGCCTAGTGAGAGACAACTTTGCCCAGCTTTTTCAGTCATTACGATTTCATTATAACGTACTGGAAAGGAGAAAAATATATATCATCAACCAAATCAAACAACCAAGTATTAACGTTTAACTTTTTTATTGTTATGTTAACGTATCATCATTTTGACTCGTTCCCTGCGACAGTCTAAAATGTTCATAGACTTTTCACACAACCCCCCCCCCCCCCCCCTGCCCTGTTTCCGAAGCAGTTGATGGCCTACCCGCTACTTGGCTCACCCATCAGCGTAGACAAAATAAAAAAATGATGTGAAGTGAATAGCTCGGGTTTGTTGCGAATGATGTTATCTCATTTGATAGTTGCTGTGTTAAAATTAGCTTAGGTCGCGTTTAATGTTCTAAGGATGCACACTACGTCACACAGTGTATGCGCTTATCATCACTTGGCTGAAACGGTTAACACCAATTTACGGTGTTAACACTACGGAACTCACAGCACGCGTCAGTCTTCAAAATGTGCACCAACGAGAACACTCATGACCAGTGTAACACACACTGATAACACTACATGTAATACATGATAGGCCTATAGTCACGTCGTCCAGTGTCAATTTTCATACACAGCGTAACACGGAGTAATCCTGTTTGGCTGTGTTGATCCACTTGACACGAAAAAAAATCCTGTAACACAACATACATGGATCCTGTGAGATAGTCTGGATGTAATCAAGAATGAAATACAAGAAACTAGGCTAAGGGTGCTCGAAGTTGTTTGTACGTGTATATATTGTATAATCTTTTATCTTTATTATTGTAATTTTCATTTGCATCGCAATAAATACGTGCCTTCAGTAACTGAGACGAAAACCATAATGATGAAGTTTTCTTATTCACAATAGAATGTGATGATATACACTTGTAGTAGACTCAACCAAGCGATATACAGAAAGAGTAAAAGATCGAGAGTAATACACGTAGTGAAAAAAGAGAGAGAGAAATAAATAACGAGAGAGAGAGAGAGAGATAGATGGAAAGAAAGAAGGAATGGGACTCTCAGAAAGAGAGAAAGAGAGAGAGAGAGAGAGAGAGAGGAGGGGAGAGAGGGAGAGAGGTTTTAGGCTGAGGAAAAAGAGAAAAAAAAGCATCTTTTTTCATGCAGTGACATGTATTGTTACCGTAGCAAAAAGCAAAAATAAACCCCAGAGCAAGAAATCACAACTGGACTGTAAAGCTTTATCAAATCAAGTCGTACACTGTATGATCTTTTATTGCCGTTCACTCAAACTTATGCTAATATATCACATTTCTAAAATAATGATGAATAGCTATTCAATTAATGCTATTTTGACACCATGACAAAGGAATATTCATACAATATTGCAGATTACGAAATAAAGCGAGTCGCTATTTTTAGAATGCTTTTTTTTTCTTTGCACTGAAGTGAACATACACAGGCGCATTAGCAACAATGAAAATCGTAAACACACAGTGACTTAAAACAAAATAATGTATGAATCCCACGAATACATTCGTCATAATTTGACCTCAAAAAGCAAAGCTTTGTAACGACTTCGTTCAGGCCAATGGGAGTCTTGTGAGTATATGACGTCACGTCATTAATTTGCGTAATTTATTTCATTTTGACATACAAAACCGTAAGTTCCATTTCAATTCTCACGTTCAATTTGTTTCATTTAGAGTATACTTTTATTTTGACCATGCAGGCACTTATAGAGCTTATTTATTGCATAGTGGTATTTATCCGTACAACAAATATCAAAGCATTCTAAAAGGCTTTACTTCTTTCTATGTTCGGTGAGTTGTTCAAACTGCACAGTATAAAATAATGTTATATTCTCTTTAAAAAGAAATACTGTAGAAATGAGGAATCGAATATGATTATTATAACAACACAAGCGCAAGCGCAAGGAATATCAAGGCATTGCTAAGGAAAAAAGCAGTCGAAAAGTACTCGTTATAGTGCAGCCTATTTTTATTTGTAACATTTACGAGTAAGTCATGATGGGTAATTCCAGTCAGATTTCATGACTCACATAAATCTTACATCTAAAAGGACCAAATACCCGTCTGCACCTTGTACTAGTAAACGTCAAATACAATAGGCACATTCTTTCAAGCGATTATGGCCTTATGTTGTTATCATTCAAAGTATTTTTGATAAATATACATTATAGAATATAATATATATCTTTCTCTTTTTTCTCAATGAAAATTCTAAAATTCTCTGTCAGTATTGATGCATAAATGAATTATATACTAGCGCGTTCGTTATACAAAGTAACAAGACATTATACATGTAGTTTCCAACGTTAATCTGGAAGCCAATGCAATACTGGTGTATAATTGTGTATATTGAGTTCATGTAAGGTACCGTGTCAGGGGCTCGACAAACCCTTAGAAACTGATGTCGAGCCACTAAACTTTCGAAAATGTTACCTTCTGCATGGTGACAAGATATGGCCACTAAAATTCATAATGGATTATTATGTTTCCTCTTATTTCGGACCACTAAATCTATTATTCGGGCCATAAAAGAATAACAGATTTTACTATTCAAGTGCCCAGAAATGGCTACCAGAGGGGAAAAAGATAGTCTGGAGCCCTGTCTTTTAGTGCAGCTCTATGCTGGATTTAATGACGAGGTCCACCGAATCCCACGGTTATAATGGTCAACGAAAAGTAATATAACACCCATTCACAGAATAGGCGGAGTAAAAAAAAAGAAGAAGAAACAGAATGAACACAAAAATGCATGTGAACAGCTTATGAAGTAAATAAGAGACATGGCTAGTGATATGTATAGTAATATAGAACATTCTTTCTTATCAGAGGCAAATTGGAAGACTTATTACAAAGACTATTGTCCAAAATCGTACAATGCCCGTACCATGGATGCTTGCATAATACATGTATTCACTCGTAGAATCACTATATGCGTTACGTCCAATTGTAAACATGACCTCACCAAAGACAGTTGAAGAAAATACAATAGTGATAATAAGTATGCCAGTTTCTATTTTGATATTCAAGTCAATTTCGAAGTTGCGATAAGGAACAATAAGTCCAGCATAGAACATGATTTTCCTTGGCGAAAAGAAGACGAAGAAGAAGAAGAAGAAGAAGAAGAAGAAGAAGAAGGAGAAGAAGAAGAAGGAGAAGAAGAAGAAGAAGAAAGATAGAAATAAGAAAATTGACCATAATACATGGTGTGACAAAGGCATTTACTGACATAACTGTCAGCACAAAAATTGGACATTTACAACGAGAAACACAATTTGTAAAGTTTCCCGATACAATTACAGTCATAATTTCTTGCACATTAACGATGACATTTTTTTTTCATGGCAATGATTTATATTTTTGCATAGATGCTAACGAGAAGCTGATGTACAACCGCCAAACGAAATGACATCACCAGAATATTACAGGATCATATTGGGAGATGACAATTATAACTCTTGGCAATTAAATTCGGCATACCAAAGATTTGTATTAAGAGAAATCATCACCGCTGCCAATACGGTACAAGTAGTACGATCAAGAGAAGCGGATAGAGAGGTGTACCTAATAAGATAGATAGACAGACAGACAAACAGACACACACAGACAGATAGATACATTGATTAATTGTAGACGGGCAAATGCGATAGATAGATAGATTGATTGTAGACAGACAGAAAGATAAATAGACAGATAGATAGAAAAAAAATCATCATGTCCTTAGCGACAAACGGTCTTTCCATCCTCGTGATCGTTTTTTTTTTCCTCTGCGATCACACTTGGATGTCTCTTCCCAAACGGTCGACTTCCTCGATGACCTTAGCGATGCTTTCGTTGGTCATCCTGGCGTTGCCGACGCCCACCTTGAAGAAGTTTACCTTGGTACCGTTCGGCTGGTACGTGATCAGCATGGACCCTTCCATAGTCATGGCCTCCTTGATCGCTGGGGCCACCTGCAAATTGGCAACACGTGACAAACAGACACTTACATCAAAGTCTCGTAGAGAATTAATGAAGGTTCAATGCAGGCCCCCTATACTATATATTCAAGCTTTGTTTTAATCTTCAGCTGTGTTGGTTAAAGAAAAAAAAAGTAAAAGAAAATTTTTATGCGGCTAAACTGAATGATTTTAGAACATTTATGGACATCTCTTGACACTTCACTAAAATTGTTTGATGCTCGAGGGTGATTTAAACATGACATAATTGTTATTACAAATCCTTTGAGCCGATATGCTGATGTTGTGGTAAGTCTACACGATGAAAGCAACTGGGTGAAAGTTAGGCAGACAGAATGGATTATATTGTATGAGAGAGCATACTTTCGAATCGCTTCCTACTAATTCGTCCTGTCAATGTGAGAATGTTCCTTATTAGGCCACATGTACAAATTACCATGGTAACCGACCTTGTGTAATCTTTGCCAATACTCGGGTGTCCTCTCTTGACCTCGTAGACACTTCGGAATGTACCAGAAGCAGATGTTTGTGCACTCCGGCTAAGGGTCGAACACAAGATATTCTTTGTCAACTTTTTTAAACATCAACAACAACAATTTACTAAAACAGGTATATTATGTGAAGGTGCAAACGTGCATGGGAATGGGTGAGCATAACGGTTTATGTTAAAGCCTTTTCCTGTCACACGACTTTTTCAAATTATAAAGAATGTTTGTGTTCCATAATAAGCATGTTTGTATTGTGCCTCGAAGTATTGCAACGCAGATAACGAAACAAAGATTGAGTAAATACCCTGGTGCCAAGCCGTAGGGAGCGTCACTCGTGCGGAGTGCACCGGTCTAATGCGAATATCCAAGTGATCCGCTGTGCTATCAGAGCATGATACACGTCTGAACGGGATCATAGGGCACGCTTAAAGTCGAGAAGATTTTCGAAAGTCATGGAGAGACACAGTGGTCATAAGCATTTTTCGGGAGCATAGTTGAATTTCAAAGCTTGCAATAACCTGCAGGACGGGGTTTGACCATTTACACTCATGCCCGAACTCTTTGGCGTGCATTATTTGTTTCATGAAATCGCAACGCAGAATTTCGTCATCATGTCACTGATATACTCCGTACTGTCCGTAATCAGGATTTTCACCCAGCCGCGTCAGAACAGCTCCCCCACCTCCGTAACCCACAGGGTGTTTCTGTATCACATATTCGCGTCTACGGTCAAAAGTGAAAATAGACAGACAAAATAGATAAACAAGTAACTGGTAAACTGTGCTGCCCCGTCTTGATAAAGTTTTCGTTTGTTCCACGCTTACCTCCTGCACTAGTTCGAAGCCCTCTGTTTCTCGGACTAGTTTTGCTAAATGTCTGTAGTGAAATGAGAGATAAGATGACAATAATTATGACAGCAGAATGTTGTAGTTCTCGCGGAATATGAAAGTGATAATAGCTATGCCTCATCATTCATCCACCAATAAAAGGTCACACTGACTTGTCAATACCTGAATACGAAAATAACGAAACTTTCATTTATGGAAGTTATTTCTACTGCCCTCCACCTGCTGTAAAAGTGATGCGGCTCCTTACTTTTCTGCTTTCAAGAATCTGAAGAATCACCAAAAACCGGTGCCTACACTCAATGTAACCAAGTACATGTACAATTATCATTAGCAACCAGTTCTAAGGACAGACGTTCCAAAGACAAAAATGGTAAGTATTGGATATTTCTCTTCATCAATTTAGTCTTCGAGACCTCATACAAGACCTTCGTTAACCGCGACATTACATCGCTGGTTACTTGACTACACTAGTCAAAACAAACGAACATGCGCACACGGACACAGATCACAGGTGCACACGGTTACATTACACTTCTTTGCGAACACGTGCACTGGGGCACCGTTTCAAAAAAGTTGTCAGCCCTGACAAGTTGTTAGTCTCTGACAATTCAGTAAAATCCTTGGTTTTGATTGGCTGAAAAACTCAGGTCACTGACTGCTACTTTCATTGGTGGTTGCCACTTGTCAGGGCTGACAACTTTTATGAAACGGTGCCCTGGACTTCAGCGCTGGGCCACACAACCACACATTTAGACAAAGGGAACCAACCAACCTGGACACCGCGAACTTCTGGTCGATCTCCGCCTCAAATCCCAGGTTTCCCTTTGCCTTCCACATGAGCCACAGTTTGAAGACATCCACCTTGCGACCGCACTGCAGCGTCTTATCGCCCGTGTCGTACGACATGTCGTAAAACTTGTCTTGCTGGAAGAGGTACTGCGCATGCGCGCTCATGCACTCCTTCATCAGGGTTTCCTACACAGGAAATTGATATTTCAAAGGTTGAAGTTGTATTTCCTTCCTCTAGTTGCCAATTCGATGTTCCTTGAACGTGCATTTTCTCGTCATCCAAGCAGATCTCCCCCACCATTTAAAACGCTCAGTAAAAGATTTTTGTTTTAGGACATACAAAATTTCGTTTCATAACATTCCACAACATTTCAAAACAGATGGAAACATAATCACACAAAAGATCCTAGCATCGTTACATTTACGGTTTATTTCTCAAATAGAAGAAATTATGTTACAGAATCAAACTCAAATTACTAGAAGTTCCTTTATACTTGGTTCTACAGAAAATCCAAAATGTTACAATGTGGTTTATTTGTACGCAAAATACTTTGTATTTTCTGTAAGAAATAAAAAGAAATCGTTACATTTTAGCCAATTTTGTCAATTTTTAAAGCATGCGAAGAAAGTAGATGAATATATGTCTGAGAAAACTAAAGGTTCTGTATCTATGGAATCGCATTTACATTATTTAGTTGTTTCGCAGTTGCCTGTCAAATTTGGATCTATTTTGTCTTTATGTATTGTATGTGACATTTATTTTGTACCTGAATCGTTATATGAATAAAATTTGTTTGTGAAAAAAAAATGTTATATTGCCGAAATTCAATTATCCAATTCACGATATATCAAGTTCTCTTCCTTGCCTAAGGTATTTCTTTAATTTAAAGGTAACTTTTCTGCAAAGATATGATCTGATGAAGAGGTTTTTAACTCTAGAACTTTAAATGTGAGTTTTTAAACTCACATTGCCGTTGACGAGGAAGGACGAACACTGATAGGGCACCCCAATCATTTTGTGCAGACACCACGTGACCGAGTTTACGCGGTGGATACCGTGAAGCAGGTGGCGGTGGGTGCGGGATACGAGCGCGCTGCCGCCCCAGGCTGCGTCCACGTGCAGCCATATGCCGTGTCGGCTACAGATGTCCGCCATCGAATCGATGGGATCGTAGCTTCCCAGGACCGTCGTGCCAGCCGTGGCGGCTACCAATAACGGGATTTCCCCCTGAAATCACGATGTCAGACATGGTACATCAATAAAATCGGTGACTTTTAACTTAAAACTGATTGACAGGATTGTGAATCAGATGCCATAAAACAACTCGACGCAAGAATTTCATCAATTTGAGTAAATTATGCAGTACCCGCTACATAGAATAAAGTCCAGTCTACAAGAATATACAGCTTATTGAAGGAGGCAGACTTTATAACCAGAAGAAGAAGACGAAACAGAACTGGATGTCTGACGGCTGCACGGTGGTCTAGTGGATCAAGACGGTGATCAGAAGGTCGTAGGTTCGAATCATGCACTGGTATGTATGCCCATGACTTCTTTTGTCATGGATACGACTATTTGTACTGATCAATTCAGTGCTTATTTACGTCGATGTTGGGCAATTTGTGAAATCGGTTGCAACAAAAAACAACTCTGCGCAAGAATTTCATCACTTTGAATAGTCGGTAATTTGAATTCAAATAAACTGGCTTGTTATGGTTATAAGCTCCTAAATGAGTTTGACATCGACGCTTATTACGAACATGAATGTTATTCCCCTCCCCCCCCCCCCCCCCCAACATCCCCAAACTCCCTGGCACGAAAGGAAAAGGTAAACGAAGCGTAAGAAAACGTATGATTGCTTAATGAAAATGAGCTGATTGTCGCCTTCAAAGACGGTATACGTTTAAGTGCAGAGCTCCTATTTGAAGTGTTCTCAAGGGGTGCGTTCGAGCGCTTTAAAGCGAACCAAAGCGAACTGAACCAAAGCGTACCGTACCGAACTGTGCCAGATTTGAAGCGTTCGAGCACTCTGTTGAGAAAGCGTACCTCACGAGTTATTTTTAGAAAAGATCACGTATTTTGTAACAAGAATGTCATCCACCTGGCGCTTAAACGACTTGCACCTGTTCCGAACAAAGAGAATGATGTCTTTGCATTGTGACGTATGCGCATAATACGCGCATGCTTTACAGCGAACTTTTGATAAGCTTTTGGTACGCTTTTGGAGCACATCGGGAAGTGGTCCACTTTTGGCTCGGTACAGTACGGTACGGTACACTTAAGGAGCGTTCGAGCGCTCCTCTGGCGCGGGTACAGTACGGTACAGTTCGCTTTAGGAGAGCGCTCGAACGCACCCATAGATTTCTCAAGTCAAACGCCCCCTATAGAAACTCCCCATTCCACCCACTCCACCGGTTCATATGTGTCTTACCTGTTCTTTCGCTGACACGATCGCTTTCTCTAGCTCCTCCGGAATCATCTTACCTCTGTAAAATAGATACATGGAGGAGAAAAAATAATGAGACAGAACGGAAGAGTCATGAATGGACAAGAATGATAAGTTGCATGTGAATGAATGGGTGAATGAATGAATGAATGAATTGATTTGATTGACTGATCGATGGAATAATTAATGGATGATTGATTGATGACTAGATCGACTAAGCGAGTGAATATGACATATCGTAGCATATCGTAGAGGCACGAACGACCGGTTATGTCTATACAAAATATGTTAACTTTGTCATCACCATGTTCATATTCAATTCAGTATTATTAATGCTTTTTCTTAGCGTATGATGTTTGGTATATTACAAGTATCGTTAATGAATTTTCTGGAGCATGTATCAATCAATATTTCTTTCTAAAATATTTGTAATAAACTATGTCGTTTATGTACAGTTCGGCCTTCGGGCAGGGACACTAATGTCTTGATGAGTAATGAAACCATTTTTCGAATCACTACTTAAACTGAATTGAATTCAATAATGAATTCCGCCCAAACAGACGCCTTTGATGGCGTTACCAACATTATTTACCTCTCGTCTGTTTTTACGATGACCACGTTCTCCGTGCCAATGCCCATAAACGCGGCGCCCTTCTGGAACGAATAGTGACCCTATATAGGAACGTAGGACGTACAAGCGGAGGGGGTAGAGAAGATAACAATACTCAGAGAGAAATTCTCAGCAATGATATACCAAACAGAAACTTCCACGAGCATTTAAGAACGTGTTTCACTTGATTGAATATCGCTCAGGAATCAATAACATATTAAAGTAATACATACGCAGACACAAGAGCTTCCATGGACAAAAATATTATATTAATGCAAAATCAATTAATGGATACAAAATTTCAGAAAAAAATCATGTTCACTGCGCAATAACAAACACATAAGTTAACAATAAGTTCCACACCGAAATGTTATATTAAGTTTAACCTCCCCCGCCCCCCCCCAAAAAAAAAATCGTACAGTATAAAACAGAATACATGCACTGCAGTTGTTTATCTTTGTCTGCCTTACAAAACTGATGATGATGGACGATATCTCTGCATAACGCATCCTTCCCTTATTGTCTAATATAGTCATGATAGTGGAAGACAGTTACAGGCATAAATAAAAGAAACAAAATACTCAAAAGGATTTCGTGATTTCGCTATACGATCGTGAAATTCGAAAATATTTGTATGTACCACCTCGGATGCGAAACAATTTTATATCTAAGAAATTCAAGTATATACAATCTATGCATTATGAAATTATTATGAATAGTTATTACCATAAACTTTATACTTCAGTATCGATCGTTCTTTCTTTATTCAAATTTCCCACCCTTTTCCTTGCAAATTTTCAGAAATAATATGGGACAAATTACAATATTACGACATAATTGGAAAGCATAGAGTCTGGAGACTACGAAAATTCCACAATCAGACGATCAAAATTGTGTTAAACTAACATAATTTTTGATCAAGAAGTCACAGAAGTCAGTACACACATATATATTTCTATATTATGATAAAGTGCAAAAGCATTGAGCGTAGAATTACAAATGTTATACGCCATCCAAGTGTACAATATCATACCTGGTCAGATACAAATATTTTGAGCGGCGCCGAGTGATAGTTCCCCTTGGCACGAAAGTTAGGGTCAAGTTTATGCCTCGCTAGGTTTACAGCAAACATATTGGCAAGGGATCCACCTATGAAGGAGGTCAGAGGTCAAAGGTTATTTGAAATTGGCGCCAACTTGAGCTGCGCAGGCCAGTGCCCACACTGTTCCATTACTTGCGTCATCGCAGCGGTTTTGGGTAAATGGTACAGTGCACTCTCGTTATAACGAGCACGGTTATAACGAAATTTCGGTTACAACGAAGTAAAAATTCAGGCCGCAACATGTATCCGCTCTTTTTAATTATTGCTTATTTGTTCGGTTATAACGAACTTTCGATGAAACGAAATAAAACTGCCGGTGCAGAGGACTTCGTTATATGACGGGAGTCCACTGTAATAGTCGCTGAAATGAATCATCCGAATGGAATGCAACTGGATAAAAGTTCATTTTGTTATAATCAGTTGCAAATTTTCTGATTGATTAGACTTTCGCCTGGTAGATCTATAGGTTACATCTGCGATCTAGTAGGCAAAAGTCTAATCAAGCAGGGTTTTTTTTTGCAACTGATTGTGACAAAATGAACTTTTATCCAACTTGCAATAGTATTTCTCCAAACCAATCACAATATGTATTACTATCTTCGCCGCTGGCTACGGAACAACGCCCCTTCCCCCCCCCCCCCCCAAAAAAAAAGAAATACAAGCAAATAAAAAAAAAAGACATTGAAATAGACAAACAAACACATAATGTACAAAACTATGGGAATGTTTGAATACATACTAAACGATGCTCTTTCTGTAACTATGCCTTTCTGCTGTGATTATGTAAATTATCAATAGGTAAATGAGTTTGATTTTAATAGATGAGTGACCAGGATATTAACGTTCCAATGTCAATACGAATGAAGCAACATTATTTCTTCTATCCAGAAGCTTCTCATAAGTAATCAATATAAGTGACAAGAACTTATACATGACTCTCTCGTTTACCTCTCTGAGATCCTGAACAGCACAACAAGCAGACAAGCGATTGAATTCATGAGTAAATATGACAATATCATACACACTGAGATACATCGAGAACAATGCCTTGCTACCTTCCAAAGAAACAAAAAAGAATATAAAACAGTGGGATACAAGCGTTCTTCACTGATACACTTCAGGTCTTGTGCGTTCTTCCTCATTTCGCCTTTGTCTATACTTAAAAAAAAAAATAATAATAGTAAGCGAATGAGAAATTAATATAAGCAGACTTACCAGGACAGAATATGCCATCGCCGCTCTCAAAACCACATAGTCTTCGCAGCTTCCCCAGTGTTTCACTCTCCATCAAAACAAACACCGGACCAACTTCAAAAGTATATCTATAGGACACAAAGCGTTACAAATAATGGTAAACGCACGGATGGAAAGAGAGTTATAGTATACCAAACCTCAAAAAAACCTCTAGAATATACTTCTATTCCACCATTGTGTGGTCTCTTCGACGGACATCGATCGTAAACACCTCATAACCACATTACGTGTATATGTTTTGCATCAAAAGAAACAAATCGATGTGAAACACGATACTTTTCCACTTCTGACACCCCAATTTACTGTTTTGATGAGATCAACGTTAGAAATGATAGAAACAGACGTTATGTCTTACTGGCTGGTATTCAAAACGTCAGTCATCCATGATGCTGCTAGTCCGTAGGGGTCTTGACCGTTGAAATTCGTATCGTAATACTGCGGGTGTGCTGTACGATGAAAAGTGGAAAATGGGAGAGGAGCATTGTTATTATTATTATTATTATTATTGTCATCACTCTTATTACCCCCTCCAAGGATGGAGGTTATTTTTAATTGGCGTTTGTATGTTTATCACCTACAGTGTTTGTACGGAATTTTCCTTTTTTTGGTAGTTAGTTTGCTTGTGTGTTTGCCTGTGTGCAAAATAACTCAAAAAGCTGTAAACGGATTTGAATGAAACTTGCAGGAAAAGTTGATCATGACTGTTAAGAAGCAGATCATTAAATTATGGTAGTGATCTGGCAATTTTCATCATTATTACCATCATTATGAAAATACTAATAATGATGTTATTATTATTCTTATTGTATTATTATTTTCATTATCATTATCATCATTATTGTTTTGTTGTTATTGTTATCAACACAGTTACTTATCGCACTGTTTGGCAAGATTATGAGTTCAAATCGGCATTTTGATGTACAGTGTAATGAGGACTGGAAATGGGCATGGGTAATGGCGATGGAGATTGGGATGGTGATGGGGATTGGGATAGGAGATGGTGGATAGGGATGAGGTAGTGAGGGTGGGGATGGGAATGGGGGATGTTAGAGGGGGGTGGTGGATGGGGAATGGCGGATGGGGGACGGAGAATGGTTGATGGTGGTGGCGGATGTTAGAGGGGTTGAATGGTTGATGTGAGAATGGAGGATGGGTATAAAGGATGAGGGTTGAGGGATGGGGAATACTATTATGGTGGACGGTTGATGGGACAGGGGTTGGGATGTGAACTGTGGAGAGGGGTGGAGATGGGTGATGGGGATGTCAGATAAGGTGATGACATTGGAGGGATTTAGACGGGAAAGGGGGTGGGATAAAGAATTGGGAATTGAGCATGGGGAGGAAGGAAGGGAGCTTGCCTGTTTTCACGCTGTAGTTGAAAGTCTCCTGACAAAGGTCGAGAAGTCTCTGCGATGTTTCCGGCTTGTCGCGGATTTTAAAGTCGAAGGAAGCTTTCAGATCTTCCGGGTGCTTGAAGTCAACGACTTTCATGGGAATAATGATAAAAACAATACGATTAGATATCCAATGTCAAAAAACTAAATTTGAATACAACCTGTACTAACTACAGTGTATTCTTAGATTAATGACTCGAGAAGTAAAAAAAAAAATATGATTTGATGCCACTTGTAATGAAGAGTTTCCATTTTATGGACAATAAATAAATGAAATTAATTTACTGATTTTAATAACCGCAACAATTGCCAGACTACATATTTACGGCCACACTCACCTTTACACTCGCCAGATAACGGCTTTCTAATGCCTTCTTCTAGTATCAACGCGAAGACCTTGGCAAGAAATTCCACTTCCTCGGACCTCTTCGAAGCCATCAAGGTACCCGGATATTCCTCCGCCTGGTTCTCCATTGTGGTATTGAAACTTTGGTTTGATCTGCATGCGGGCCAGATATTACAAATCAAAAGTGAACCTCTTTTAGGCTAAAATTCATGGCGAAACTAAATATTCTGGATCGATGAGCAAAGTCACGGTGGAGCGCAATTTGACCCATATATATATATACACACACACATGCACATATGCTATGCAAATACAGCATTGACTGTCATAAACAGAAAAAAAAAACGTCTGACCACTTGCAACTTCCACGTGTCCTCCTCTATATGGCATTCTGACGCGAGTCCTGTGTATTTAGCTCAAGAAAACGTATAAAATTTCAGATGGATATACCTCCCAACTACAAAGCTATTTGCATTGCCTGTTTAATACTTACCGTATAGATTCGCTGAATCTTGTCTCTCAGACACGGGTGATATCAAGAAAGAATTAAATAATACTAGCATTCTAAAACAAAACAAAAACTACGGCAGAAAAAAACAAACACTAGGTCGGTGACACGGTGATGGAGGCCGTTCTGCTCTCCCTAATGTTGGCTCTTCAAACCGGTGTATAAAAACCCAACGGGTCTCCTTTCCACTCTTTACGATAGTGATGCATGAGGCCAGAGTCTAAATGAACCGCCACCAGTTTATGATAATAAAGCACAATTATGTCGTATACAACATATGAAATAATCCATACAGCTATCTATTGCGTCCTGATATGACGTGCTGGGGTGTGTGTGTGTGTGGAGGGGTGGGCGCGGGGGGGGGGGGGGGGGGGTTCAAGCGTTTCTGACGAGTTAGGATCCCGTGATTTAATTCTGTGACAAGTGCTTGTACGGTAGTGTTTGTGACAGTTAAGTATACGGGTTGGAGTCCCTCTAACACCCCTGACAAGAAAGAAAGAAAGACTGATACGTGAATATTCAATCTCATTGGTATCAAGTACGTCACCAACTTCGATGATCCAGGGAGGTTGCGAGGAGCTGAGCTACAGAGAGACACACCTCCCTGCTTGATCCGATTTATGCCAAACTCGAAACCTGATATTCAGCGCAGAGGAAAGTGAAGCTAAATATCTGCAAATACGACAAACCTAATGCCTGAATTCAAACTCTATATCTACGGTATAGTCTGTGCAATAAATTACCTTGACGAATGTTTGCGGATTACTGTGTGCTATACGGTGGACGGAAATCAGCCACTCTGAATGAACCGTGACAAGTCGAGTCCCACACGTCACACCACATCAGAGCCCAAATACGAGTAGTGTGAGCCCCTTGCCGTGGTGCCCCTGCCTCGCTCGCGGCTGGAGCTCAGTGTAGCTGTCCGATATCAGTACCCGGGAAAATAAACGAGTAACGCTGCGTTGCTGGAAGCGATCAGGTAGTTGTTTTCCACATTCACATCACATTTTACCTGGCAGTTATGTTTGTCCACACGATGATTCTGAACACCCACAGAGCTACTGTACAATATACGGTATTAGTGGGACGGTTGGTGATCACGGTAGCATAGAGTTCGGATCAAGCATGCAAGGTTTATTCAGTGATCACAATCAATACCCTATTCTGCTAGTGCCATATCGGCAGCTGTTTATTGCTTAGCCTAACTTCAAGGCTGTGAAGGGGCAGATCTATGGGCCTATTGCATGTAGGCTGTTATTAGGGACTCCACGATATTTCTATACTACAATTTATTAATAATATGAATGAAGCGAGATTATAAATATAATTTCTTATCATGCACATTTTTATCTCAAGGAAATGGTCTCATGGAGTATTCTGTAAACTGACTGCGCTGTGACCTCTATAATCGTACCCTTTAAAATGACCATTGTTGCTCCTCGAGTTGCACAAGTTATCATATCCTGTATGCCAAAGTGATTCGGCACGTTAGCATCCTCGAATACATATTCGCATCTTCTATTTTTTGTTATATATCACCTGAACGTAGTCGAAGGGGACAAGAATCACACAGCATCCCCTACTGGCCCCGACCTATGGGTTCAGCCGCTACAGCCAGGGAAGTCGAACAGGGAGCCTCCTGATCGATAGACAGCTCCTCTGTTACAGCCATTGTGACTTTTCTTCGGGACCGTATACAGTCTGGTTGAGGTGGGGATTCATGTTTTGAAAATTCCTAAGTGAGATAATGAGAATCCTCTTATGAAACATGAAAGAGCATGTAATTTTAAGAAGGATTCAACGTTTATTTAATGAAAAATTGGTTTTCAAATGGCTGAGATATCCAAAAAAGTGATAAATATAAAAGGCGACAGGTCACGCTTTTTCTTAGGATCTCTTTGTTTCACATTGTTTTTGGATATCTCAGCCATTTCAAAACCGATTTTCATCGAATAAATTTTTGATACCCCTTAGAATTGCATGCTCTTTGACATCTCATAGAGTGGTTTCTGAATATCTCGCAAAACGGTACGTTAAAAGCTAAATCCTCACCTCGACCAGAACTGTACATCCTTTAACCCTTTCGGTGCCAAAGGACTTTGGACAGTGTGTAGAAGGCTACGGAGTTTTTTTCGTGTCAATCGGTACTCAAAGAAGACGCAGGGTTAAATGAAATGCATTCATAATGACACTAAGTCCGCTGCGCCACCCCCCCCCCCCCCCCGTAGAAATGAGGTCTACCCATTATGGACTTCAAGTTTGATGCTCCTTGGGTCTACTTACGATGATCGATGATACACAACGGGAAGGGTTCCCGCCTGCACTCCTCCAAGAGACGTACGGTGGACTAGAGTGTTCGTGACTCGACCTGCAGATCGTGTCGACAATCGCGGGAGATCACAGACCGCGAGTCCAGCGGTGGGAAAACGTCTGGACACCGCTTGAAACAGCCGAGACCAGGACAGCATATTAAACGTTCATAAATCATACGGTCCTCTGTAACGTGACGTGTGTTTCCACTGTTCCCTGCCCGAAACTGAATAGTGTAAACGAAGATACAAGGTTATCCTCTCATAAATCTGTTAGATATGTCCACCCATTGTACATACCCTTCGAGTTTGTCTACATAAAACACACTGTAGAATACGTTTATTGTACATACAACAAATTTGTATTGTACTTGCCTGGGAGCTCTTGCAACTGTCTCTTACGTTCTATTCCGGTGCAGGTCAACATGGCAAAAAAACGCATTGTCTTGGTATTTGTTTTAGTTTATGGTAGTCGGACGGTACACCGAGCATTCTTTCCTGTGAACATTGACCTTGGTACAATGATCAACTGTGGGCAAACTATATTAGCAGAAGGAGTAAAACATACGCCGTCTGTTGGGATAACATGGAAAATCGTTCCCCTTATTGGTTGTATCGAGACACAGATCGTGGTCACATGATGGCTTATGGTGGACTTATAAAAGGAGAAGTCCAGACGATTTCCTTAATTTCCCATCATGTTACATAAATCGACACTTGCCTCCAATATAGATTTGTGGAATTAATATTGTGGTCTTTGAGCAGAGAAACCCACTCTGACAAATTACACTGAGCAATACTTATATGACATAATAGAAGGCTCGAATATTTCAAAAATGTAGCCATGTAATTCCATTACTTTAGCCATGTTCAGACGTATTTCTAGTCGGAGTAAAAATTTGTGGCACGGCAATTAAAATTCAAATTAATGCATATCTTACCACGACCTTTGTGTCCACACGACGGTCGTGGGAAGAAACTCCGACCAATTTATGTGCGAGGGTCGGTGTAACTTCCGGAAGTGGTAGCGCCGCGCACGTCGACCATGCGAGTTTTTAAATATTTTTTTTTTTTAACCAGTGGCGTTTGTCTTCTCCATTCTTGTAGATGGAAATTTCTGCATGAGCGCTAGCTTCTTCGTCGCGTTCGACTAGGTTAGAATTGCGCTACACGCGCACGTGTAGTCGCAAAATTTCAACATTGCCATTACCTTGACCCAGGAAGTTTTACCTAGGTCGTAAGGTATGTAAGTTCATAGATACTCCGAGGGCTTGTCCGCACGGGCAATTTACTCCGACCGGCTAGTCGTGGTAGCGAGATACTCCTGAGAAAACTCAGGAGTATCTCGTTCGGAGGAAGAGGTCGTGGTAAGTTCCTCCGATCGGAGGAAGTTACCACGACCTTGTTCAGACGGGCACTACTCCGACCTTATCCTCCGAAGTTACTCCGACCAAGCTTCCTCCGACCCTTCCTCCGAAGTTACTCTGACCAAAACCGGCCTTCGTCTGAACACAGCTAATACCTTTAAACTTGCCGAACAAATTCACCTGTGTACAATTTATGCATCATACTCTCTTCTTTTGTTCTGCTTCCTTGAGCCCCACTCATGCATTCTTATGGTGAATCTGTCATGTTATCATTCTTGTTCATTGCGATTTGTTATGAATTTTGAAACATTCTTATTCATCATCCCAATTACTACAAATTCTTGATCTCTGAACCCAGTTTAACCGATCTATAGTTGTTCAAATGTAAAAGTCTGAAAGTCATCCGGAATTCTATCCATTATTTACCATTTCAGATGAAACAAGGACCCAGCTTTATTGCTTCAAAATAGTTCTAAAATGTGAGTTAGGGATATAAGTAACCAATGGAAAAATTCAAATCAGTACAATCGATGTTTGCCTTTTATGTTTTTGACCTCACAAATTATTACGATATTTTGGATTTGATTATTGATTCTACCTGTATTTTGTAGACACGTCCGTTATACAGTTATGTAAATTTAATTTAAGTTCGAATTTTACCCCGAGGCCTCGATCAATGTCAAGCTGCCGCTTATGATCGCGGTCTCCTGCTTTTCCATTATCATAATAGATTTTAAAAAAATGCTTAATTTTAAAATCAATTTATTCAAATTCCCTTTTTTATTTTTTTCTGAAATTCATTTATTATAACGACATGACAAATTCTGAATGAATGATTAATCATTATTTACATAATTTACAAGTGTTATTTCCTCGATTCCCTTTGAACACTTTTTTTGTGAGTGATAATAATTATGCTATACGTCTCATACATTGAATACTGTCATGTTCACAGTGTATGTATTGTACTTTGAATTAATTTGTAAGACAGTATGCTGACTATACGTCGTGTAATATTGATTTCTAAATATATGTATTCTTTTGTTATGTGTGATTTGGAAAAAAGGCAGAAATAAAACCAAACCAAACCAAACCAAACCAAAAGTATAGTTAGATACCTTATACAAAATGTGGACAATAGTTATAATAAAAATCGTTTCAAGACTAAACCGTTCACATGGTTTTGGGAATAGCAATGATAGACCCCTTATATTTTAGGCTTTATTGCAGAATTTTAAATATGGTAGGATGTTTTGTGACACAACTGACCTACATATAATGCATCAAACGTGATATCTCGAACATTTTAAAATCACTGCTCCCAATGGTAGGCCTAAATAGTAGGCCTAATTTTAACCTCCGCAATTTGTGAATACACTGTATGATTAACAAAAGACATTGGAATTCACCTTCCTCGAGACTGAGCAAAACTTACATGTTTCCATACAATGTCCTTTGAATATGATAAGTTTGGCGGAAAGTGCATTCCATTGTCTTCTGATAATCATAATATTATTAGCTCTTCAGCAGTCATGAAAAATAGTTATGGCAAGAAAAAAAGATCAAACAATAAATGGCAGATATCTAGATAATTCATTTGGCCACATACATTTTGATGAGGGTATAATGTAAGCCAACGTGCATTTGCATTGCATAGGTTATAGGTACTTCAGTAAAGATGTGAAAATGAAAGGACACACATCAGTATACGAAAAATAGTGAAAATATAACATGGTAATATCATTATTAGTATAGGGGTGTTTCAATTTGGCCAGTTAAAATAAGTTAACACAGTTGGTCATAATCTACCTTGACAGCTGATTTCTCAACTTCAAAAAGGTTCTCCATGCGACGTGTATGTAATAAAATCTTTTCTGATTATCGTTATTTGAAATGAACTCAAACAAAATAAAATCCATGGCATTAATATAATACTTGACATGTGCTTGAAGAGTTCTGGTGATGAAACAGAGGTAAATTTCGGGAGGTAGGAGGTTATCGCAGCAATGGCTGAATATTGAAATTTTGACTTTTTTCCCTCCATTTTCAGGCACAATGAATTCGATCTTGTAAAGCAATGATATCATCGTAAAGAATGGTTATCCATAATTTATGAATGATCAGGGAGGTTGAAGCAACTCGGGCATGGAGAAGAGATTCCACTATAGAGCTGGCATTATTGTTTCTGCCGCCCTCCGCGTCGAATGTCGGGTCAATCAAAAGCGGCATTTCAGACCGACGAACGTGACGGAGGTATTAACGATTACAATCTAGGGGCCAATTCGCGAGTGTAGGTGTTGTTTTTTTTTTTTCTTCCTCAAGAGACCTGGTAACAAAGTAGTCCATACACCTGCCCCTATTCAATGCATTTCAATATTCAAAACGTATTTTTAATGCAATGTTTATTGCTGTGTTTGGAGAGATCAGGAAAACCTCTGGAAAGCTTTCCGGTTGTAGGGGGAAAAGTCTTCATTATCAAGAATGGTTATGGAGGGAGGCAAAATGTTTTGATAATGTTGACAATCGAAAATCCTACGGGGTAAATGTTGAAAATCGTTCATTAGCGATGTGAGGTTTAATGAGGTTGGACATTTATGAACTCTTACACACGTAAACATAAATTACAGATGAAAACATAAGCTATAACATGACAAGAAGTCCCTCTATTTGTAATTCGACAAAACACACACACACACACACACACACACACACAGTTTGGTTAGCAAGCGTCATTTTAAATCTGGTTTTATTTAGGAGAGAAATCTGTCGAGTAAGTGGTGCACCCATGGAGCATTGTGTGTGTGTGTGTGTGTATGTGCGCGCGCGTTGGAGGGAGGGGGAGGGGAAAGACGTGGAAATCACTCACAGAAATAATCTTCGGTTCGTGTATCATTCATCCACTTATCAATGTTAGCTATATTTTCGATTGATATTTGCAGGTGTTGCATCAGCCTAGAAACCCATTTCTTTCTTTTTTTGAAAATAAGTAAATGCTGAAAGTTTGATAGATAATTCTCACGGTTTGATTTTTAGATTTTTTTTCAACGTTCGAAAAATGAATTTGTTGAAAATGAACGAAGCACCTATTCTAGTTTGAGAGGTTCAATGCTGACTTTTTTTTTTTTGAAGAGCTAGTCAACTTTAATATCTCCAGCAATTTTGATACCATAATAATATGATTATGGTCGCAATGTCAGTGAATTACACACTAATACACAATGATTAACACAATCAAAAAAAAGAAACGGAAAATAACGACGATATCTCTTCCAAATAAAATACAAGTATGTGTCTGGCTAGAAAAAAGAAGAAGAAAAAGAAAAAGAAGAAGAAGAAGACGAAGAAGAAGAAGAAGAAGAAGAAGAAGAAGAAGAGAAGAAGAAGAAGAAGAAGAAGAATTACAAAGTACATTTTCATATGTACGTTGTCAAATTGCATTCTGCAAGTATTACAAATATCCTGTACATATGCAATGTATATAATTTCTTTGTTTATTTGTTGGAAGTGAAAATAAATTTGATTCTTTGAATCTTTGAAGAAGAAGAAGAAGAAGAAGAAGAAGAAGAAGAAGAAGAAAATGAAGAAGAAGAATAATCAAACACTCACAAATGTATTAGATGGGATTGTGCATTTATCAGAATGTATACATGTGTACGAGTTATTATTGGTCTGCCATAAGGAGTAAAATCCCGAAAATCAACCGAATATCCCCTACAACATGACATCCTTCATCACACCGCCTGTACATCGTTGCCAGCTATATAGCTAGCATTAATTGAGCATTTTCTATCTGCGGGAATAGAACGTGCGATTGCAAGGACCCGGCGCTGCAAGACTGGTGTATTATCTTTAATATAGATAAGATAATTCGAGAGGGAACTCAACAGATGTAGCGACTCGAAAGTAAACAAGCCGACCGAAAAGGAATATGATTATGATGTGTTTATCTTTTATTATTTCTCATTTTGCGTAGACATCGTATAACGTATCTTTTTCGACGTGTCCTGCCTCGTGTTCAAGTCAAGAGGACTGTTTCGTCACAATCGCGTGTCACCACTTAATTATGTCTTCAAAGCTCACCCAAAAGAAAATGTCATGTTTATTACATATGCCATAATTACATATAATACATCTATCATTCAAGACTATGGTGTGGTCAGTAATGGTTTCCCAGGCAAGGGCAAACGCGATGCCTCGTCTTCAGAAAACTACCGGTACGTAGTCCGTTGTGTCTACTTATAGAGAGCCATTAGGTTGATGCAAGCACCCGATTAATAATAGTCTATTTTGGCAGAGCTGGGAAAGCAATATTGAAAACGGAGAGAAAAAAACTTCTCCGTTTGGTTTATTCGTGTCACTCATCCAAACTAATCAAACACCATGTGAAAAAAGAAGAAACCATATAAGCAATAAACTTACAAACGACTCGACGTTGTAACATGGCAACGCAATCATGACATTCCGGTGCTGATTTTTCTTGCTTTGAACATCCGGTGTCAAATGGGAATATTAACATTCATGGCATTCACGTATTACGGCAGTTCCTATACCATGATTGTACCATCGCATTTCCTAATTTACATAATCATTTCTAATCTAATATAATACCACATGTACTCTAATGAAGGACATAGTGGCAGTCAACGTGACCAAACAAGCATTTTTTTTCTTATGTCGTTGTGTAAGCGGATCAATTCCCCCACTCATCAACAGCACACGAAATCGTAGGAATAAGATAATGGTATGCGAGAGGAGATCACTGTAAGTTCTTATGACGTATTCACACGTCACACTCTGTCTGGAAGCCCGGCAGTGATATTACAACGGCAAAATCGTTAGAGAACCATTAAGCCTGCTCTCGTATCACATTATTGTGAGTGTTATTGCGAACACCATGAAGATCTTCTTCGTTGTCGCCGTCATCGCCACCGCCGTCGCTTCCCTGGCCGCCGATCGGGGGCTCGCCCCGCTTCGGCGGAATCCGGACAAATTCAGCGATCGTCACATCGTCGTTTTGGAGGTATTCAAACCAGGAAAAAAAACAACATTAAACTTTATACTCCAGTTGAATGTATGTACTTCCTTTTTCTTCTATTGGGTTTTTTTTTCCCTCATTAATCCTCAGATCTGTAATGAGTGAATGTTGTTGCAATATTCAAATCATGTCCGCGTTGGGTAAGAATGCACGATCGTCTATTTTACAAAATCAAATGCATAGCATCTTGCATGCCGAACTACCATCTTGTTGTATTAATTTGATAAATAAACAACAAGGAGGATAAGAAGAAAATAAAAGAAGTGAATCTCGGAGAGAAGATGAGCAATGTTAAGCAACAATGATAACAACATTACGAGGAAAAAAAAACCCACACAAACATGGAAAGCAATATCAATATGTCTTTGGGAAATTCTGCTTTCAACAATCTACTTCAAGAATGACATAGATGTAGACGCGTTCGCCAGTCGTTTTGACATGGACTCCGGCCTGACAGGAAGAACGACTGTAGTGTGGGAACTGAGAACGGCCATCAAAGCAGTCGTCGTCGACCTGGATCCAGACACTGTAGACAAGGTACGAGCTATTTCTAAATCTACCCAATGACAGTCGCGTAACTGCTCGAAACTGTTGGCCTCTTTTCTTTTTCTTTTTTTTCTTTTATTTGGGGGGGGGGGGGTCGGAGTCCCCGCAATAATTGAACTTAAAGGGATGGTGTAGTATTGGGTGAGGTGAGGATTTAGTGTTAACTTTTTGAAAAGTACTCAGACCCCATTTACAGTGCGGGGCTGGGCCCCGAAATTCTGTCCGTTTACGGTGCCGGGCTCGGCTCGGGCTTTTAATTCAAACTTTCAATATTTTGTCGTAGTGACGTTCTGCTTGACAACAAACACAATTTGGTATAGTCTGGTTTCCAGACACTTTGCCAACTGAATTCCGTGACGACGAAGTCGCCGTTCGGCAAAGGCCTTTGCCGAAGGAAAAATCCTTTGCAGGACTATACCACCTTAAACTATACTAGCTTTCGACGTTGAGGGGGTTAATATCCTGAATAGCGAAATAGTACGGGCAGACTAGGGTCTGGAACCAGACTAAATTTTGTACCGCATTTGGCCCATATACAGTTTGCATTTACAGTGAGAAAAGCTCGACCTTTTCTCTCCAAATGCGGTACCAAAAGGCCGGGCTCGAGACTACCTCCCGAGCTTGGCCGAATGCGCGGCCGATTTTGGCCCCGCATTTGGCCTTTTGCGCGTTTACAGTGAAATGAAGGCCGAGCGCGGCCGCGGCCGAGCCCGACCTTTTCACTCACTGTAAACGGGGTCTTAGAAACCACTTTATGAAATATTACAGTGCATGATAATTATAGAGGAATTCGAAGTTTATTTGATAAAAATTGGCTGAGATATCCAAAAACAAAGTAAAACAAAGCGATTCTAATAAAAGGATCGTTTTGTTTTGGATATCTCATCCACTTCAAATCCAATTTTCATCAGATAAACTTTGAATTTCTCTCAAAATTACATGCTCTTACTTATTCATTAGATGTTTCTCATAATCTCAAAAAGTATCAGCAAAAAATTTGAAACCTGAAGCCCATCTCAACCGAAACTATACCATCCCTATAAAACAAGAAATAATCCGCGCGAACTGAACTTTCATTCAAATTGAATTTCACTTAGTTTACCGGGAGAAAGAAAGAAAATTCAACAATGTCGTGAAGTACTAGAAGCTATATTGTACAACTCATTAGAATCAGTGTCTCAACAGTGTCTCAAATAGTCAATTCCCTCATTAAAGGTCTTGTTTACCTTTGGGAGCAGTGATTTAAAACAAATGTTCAAAATATCACACTTGATGCATATGTATAGGTCAGTTGTATGACAAAACATCCTACCATAATATTTTTGCTATACAACCTAAAATAAAAGGAGATAAAGCTATTTTTTTCATTAAACCATAACTGTAGACGGTTTAGTCTGAAAACATTGTTATTATAACTATTGTTCACATTTTGTTTATCAACACTTAACATCTATAATACTGGCTCAAAAATTTTCATCGGTTGTTTCTATCCCTAACTCACATTGAAGAACTATTATGAAGCACTAATGCTGGGTTTTTGTTTCATCTGTAGATGGTATATCATGCCTTTAAGACCCATATTTTTACAACAATCGTGACAATTATATATCTGTAAAACGAAGAAAATGGAAAAAAAAAATAAGAAAGACTCCAATGTCAGTCATGGTGACCACTGGCTTAATCAAGGAAGGCTGGTGACAGGAAAACATGGTCATAATACCAGGTCTGTAGGACCGTGATTGTTGTGAAATCCGTCCATTCTATTGCTTTTCTTGATTTGTTTTGTTTTGTTCGTTTGTGTTGTGTTGAATGAATTAATCTATTTATTCACTCATTCTTTCATTGTATATTCATTCATTCATTAAATCATACGTATTCGTTCATTCATGTATGCATTCATTCATCTATTAATTCAATCATTCATGTACTTATATATTTATTCATTCATTCATTTATTCATTCATTCATTCATTTACCCATCTCGTCCATTCACTATTTCTCTCTCTGTCTATTCAATCTGTCAATCCCTTTCCATCTCAACTGCCATCTTCCCAAATGATAAATAATTAATTGTATAACTATCATCAAGTTCTTTCATTCTTCTTTCCATGGCTCCTCTGTCAGGTACGATCCTTGCCAGGGGTGCGGTTTGTGGAAGAGGACAGAATGGGGTACGTCGACTGGGAGGTGGGGTCTTCGGCAAGTGGCGACGAAAACTGGGGTACCGATCGCATCAACGAACGTGAACGTGTTCTTGACGGTGACCGCACAATGCGTGAGTTCGATCATGCTGCTACTCTTGTCGGGCCATGGAGCTAACGTACCTCCAATGGTCGGATAATTGATTAATTGATAAGCGTGTGACCCGTCGCGTTGGTATTGTCGCTTAAATATATATATATATATATATATATATATATATATATATATATATATATACCAACTTCAAGACTGCTCGAAGTTTTATGGTACTTTTGGCATGATCTGTAACAATTATCCATGGGGAATATCCATCGTGGCCTATTTACTTCTCAGTTGGTGTATACTTGACTGATACGGAAAATGTCAGCGTATCTCCTTTAAAGGAAATCAAAACCAAAACAGAAAATCGTGGATTGAGTGAAAGCAGCAACTAGTAGAACACATCAGTGAAAGTTTGAGGAAAATCGGACAATCGATGCAAAAGTTATGACTTTCTAATGTTTTGGTGTTGGAACCACTGGATAAGGAGACTATACTTGAGTTTATACATCATGACTGTGCTGACAACAGTATAAAGAAAATAGAAAGAATATATTCAACATGCTTTCACTTTTCTTTCGTAATGAAAGAGCACTTGACTAACCGCTTTCATAAAGCTACTATACCCTTAACATATGTCAGTATCAAGTTGATGGAATGTGTAATTTTATGAAAAAGGAAGTTTTATTGAATTCTCTATATATTTTCTTTATAATATTGTTGTCCACACATGACGTCATAGACTCTTATGCTAGTATAAGGTCTCTTTCTCCAGTGATTATAACACCAAAACTTTAATGATTAATAACTTTTGCAACGATTATCCATTTTTTCTCAAACTTTCGCTGTTGTGTTCTTCTAATGTTGTTGCTTTCACTCAATTCAAATTTCTCCGGAATTTTGGTTTTCTTGAATGCCACTTTCAAAGAGTAAACTTCGAAAATAACGTACAGTATATTAAAACCGCGTCTGATTCTTTAAACATTTGACGTGAGTTACTGGGTATTCGATTACATAAATCTATAATAACCATTTACTGTCTGACTGCCTTGTTCTCTCTCCCCTCTCTTAATCTTGTCCCCCCCCCCTCTCTCTCTCTCTCTCTCTCTCTCTCTCTCTCTCTCTCTCTCTCACGCACACACACAATTGCACATCTTCCTCCCATCATACCGGCCGTGATCTGGCAAATACGTATCTCGTTTGAAGCGATGTCGAGATATTCACGTTTAAAGTTTCAACGCCTGCCGTTTAACATAGATTGATTTACATAACATAGAATTGCGTTCTATAAGAAAAAGGAGATTTTCATGTTTTATCTAACTCAAAATATATGCTCACTGCCATACATCTAAGTGTACTAAAAGATATGTATTTCCACCTGATCATGAGAATCCCATAGATTGTGTACAAATACAACACGCGCGTAAGGATCGGAACTTGAGATACGTAGTTCTGCCAGCTGCTTAAGCTGCCTCAATGAAAGAGTGATGATCAGGCAAAACTACGGAACTATAGTAATTACGTAGTTCTGCCAGCTCAATGACGTCATTTTTACCCCAAAACCTTGATATTTGAAGATTGTATTTTGAAAATGACAAAGAGTTAAAACATCATATTTTACCATATTAAGCATGATGTTATGAAATTAAAAAAAAAATGACAAAAAATCGAGATACGTAGTTCTGCCAAATCACGGCCGTTGACTGTCCCACACAATAATTCCCTGCCTCTCTCATAAACTCCCTCGACTTTCCCCCAGCAACCGGAGAGGGCGCTAACATCTTTATCATCGACTCTGGAATACGAGTGACCCACATCGAATTTGACAACGGCCGTGCGATTTGGGCGAAAAACTTCGCTGATGAAGTGATAAAGGTTAGTGTATTCTTCCCCAACCCATCCGCTCTCCCCTCCCTTCCACCCCCTCCCCTCCCCTCACTTTTGGTCCTTGTGTCTTAAATCGATTGATATGAAGGCGCATATAGTAGACCTACGTTGCAGATGCCGAGCGCCGTGGATTATGAAACCTAGTACGTGTTACAATGAAAATATTGTCATTATTAAAAAAAAAGGACAATGACTATTCTAACACTGTTTCAAGGTTGTATCATATACGAATTTGAATTTTATTGGCCTGCTTGAGCCTAATGGTAAGATTGGGGCCTTTCACAATCTTTGAGAAGAGCAGAAATGTCGAATCTTAGTACAGCTAGGAATATATGCTTTTTTTGTTTACACTCTTAATTTATTTGTCTTTGTTTTTTTTTTCTTAATTCTTTTCTTTTTTTTGGGGGGGGGGGAGGGGGTTGTGACTGCTGAGGAATTTCTTGTCGTTTCTATGAGCTCATTCCATGATGAAAGTGACAGAAATATTCACGAGCGCACACGCGCAGAATTTACGCTCACAAATAAAGCACTTACTCGCCATTTTCCTCGAAAATTCAGAAGGACGAAGACTGCTATGGACACGGCACTCACTGCGCCGGTATTGCGGCGGGAGCGCGTTACGGCGTGGCGAAAAAGGCGACGGTGTACGCGGTGAAGGTATGCGATTGTCGTGGCGCGTGCCCTGGGTCGTCAGTAACTGCAGGTCAGTGAGAGTGTCTGTGTAAAATCATATCATTGATGCTCACACTAGTGTAGGACCCCAAATTGTGTATTTCTCCGCGTTCCTTACATCCCTCCTTTAAAGGTATTGTTTACCATGGGGAGAAGAGATTTAAACATGTTCGAGTGATCGCATTTGATCCAAATGTGTAGGTCAGTTGTATCACAAAACATCCTACCAAATGAAAATTTTCCAATAAAGCTTAAAGACAAGAATAAATCACTATTTTTCTCAATAAAACATAACTATATAGAGGTTCATTCTAGAAACAAATTCATAAGTATTGTTCACATTTTGTATATTCAACAATACTTAACATTGATTATACTGATTAACATTTTTACATCTTTTTTTTTCTATCCCAAACTCACATTTTAGAACTATTTTGAAGTCAGATTTTAGGTTTTTGTTTCATCTGCAAACATGGCAAAAGGTAAACAGGACCTTTAACGCGCTCCTTGCGGCACTTCATGATGCACTGGTTTACATATTGTATTTGAAAATTGGGCAGTCTACTGTCCACACTCCACCCACCGCTATCAATGTGCCACTTTGTTTTAGACTACAGGCTAAACACTTGACCATCACATTTCATTATGCTGACAACCACCAGAGCAGAGCATTTCTTTTCAAATTTGGACTATTCCCCATATAGATATCTATTATTATGTATAAAAGTTTATCTTTTGGTGTATTATGTAGAGTATCAGGGCCATGTTTTATGAAGAGATAAAATTGATTATATAGTTGATTTTAGTCTATGACAGCCTGTGTGGTAGGGAAATTTAAAATCGATTTTTATCTTTTGATAAATCGGGACCGAAGGTATTAGTACAAGTTTATTTCTCAGTATAAATGCCCCTGCCAACATGCGATCTTAGCTCTTGGTCATCCCGAATTCTGGTACTGCTAGACTTCGATCTTGCTACCCGGCAGAGGGCATATCTTCATCTATTCACTCCAGCCGCGATTGGGAGCATAATAGGGAATGTGTCAAGTCCTTGTTTTAAATTATCGTTGTATTCATCAGCTCTAATTCCACGTCAAATTCGAATTCCAACTGGCAGCCATTAATAACAACATGGTCATGTCTATAATGTGTATTTCCATATTCAAAAAATAAAAACTTAATACATACTGGTTGAACTGGACTCCAATAGTGTGGCTTCGCATCATTTTGGCATGGAGAACTTCTGCTGTCTTATTCATACTCTAGATCTACTAAATCACGTATACTAGTCAACTATTAAAAAGAATGTTTGCGTAGGGGGTGCGTTCTAGGTACTCGTATACTGTTATTACTTCACGAATTTCATGGCTTTAGTTGTTGTTTTTTAAGGACGGTGGAAGGGGTTAATTTCAATTTTGAATTTTGGAATTTCTTAGTTTAATTATTATTTTTTTTTCAGTTTTGAGTTTAATTTTTTTTTTAAGTTTAATTCCGACAATACACTTATCAGCTCGCTTTCTTTGCTTGTCATGCTATGCTTCCTTTCGTTTTGTGCTGTTTTACTTTACTCTACTTTATTCACAATGGTCTTAACACAAATAGGTGTGGATTACGTTGCATCACTGAGGAAGGATGGCATGGAAAACGTTGTGGCTTCGTTGTCGCTGAGTGTCAGTTCCGACGCTTTGAAGGAAGCTGTGAAGGCTGCGATCGCTGAGGGCGTTGTTGTCCTCACCTCGGCCGGAAACGATGGCTTCAATGCCTGTCATCTTATACCTGGAAACATTCCCGAGGTACGTAACTTTATTATAATTTTTTTTTCTTTTGGCACAAATCAATGAAATGCTTATTTTCATTCTCGATTTAAAACAATATAACCTAAAAGAAGCTTCTCAATTTCAATCACATTCAAAACGTTTTTTATTTATGCTGAAGTGCGTTTAAGTTGGAACGTCATCATCCTCTAGATTTGCAGTCAGCGTGACTTCATGCGCTGCTGCCAATTGAATTTAGATGATCTTCAATCGTGTCTGTATAGGAAGTAACATCTTCGACTTGTTGCACTATTCAACTGATAGGTCATCACCGTAGGCAACGTGCAAAAGGACGATTCAATCCGACGTAGCTCCAACTACGGCCAATGCGTCGACATCATTGCCCCGGGAACCGACATCGTGAGCGCGAGTCACGAAGACGACGTTTCATCGACCACGATGACTGGAACCAGTATGGCCTGCCCTCATGTGGCTGGTGAGTTATGATAGCTACAGTACCGTAATTCCCAATGTTCGTAATTGCGAGGATAATATATTATAAGAGATTCATTATTCCAAATAAAATTCCGAAACTGAAATAAGGTTCGTAGTCCCGTAGGTTCATGATTGCGTACATTAATTCTGTTTATTTTCTGTTTAAGGAGCCTTATTCAAATTACCGATGAACGGACCTTCGGAATAAAAAAATTCATTTCATTTTTGTATTAACGTATACGTAACAAACATCACTCGTTATGATACAAACAAAATTATTTTGCACTCAAACTGAATCGCTCAAAAAGATAGAAAAAAATTAAAACGCACACACACACACACACACATTTTTTTTTTTGCTTTTTGTTCTGTTTTTGGAGTCCAGTAAACTATATTCAAGTGTCCTCTCAGAAAACGCAATGATAACAACTACACATACCTTGAACCCTGGAGTTTTTAAACGTGATATTTTCCTCAGCGAATTTTAGTAAAAAGAGTCTCTCTATTCTCAACGAACAGATAGGAAGGCTGGTAAATTTGAGAGAAATCAACCTTTTTTTATATTTATGACCTAACTCACCAGGAGCTGCAGGTATCTTAATGGCGAGGTACGGCGTACACCCGAATGGTGTTAGCGAGGCTCTAGACCAAGCCACAAAGGATGTTGTGACTGGCATGGAAGGCTCACTGCGAAGCAGCACACCGAACGAACTTCTCTACCTAGTCCCCGAGGTGTAGAAGCTAGACACCACGGTCCTTCAGCGAAAAATTGGTCTCCAGGCAACATATTCTCCGACTGCTTCTCATGTTTCATTTCCACAAGAATGGTCGTTTATCATATTTCTCATGCTTGTGCCTAAATCAACACATCTAATAGTTTATGACGTATATGCTATCGACTGTGGCGATATCAACTCCGAAAAGAAATGTTTTCAATAGAATACAATAGATTCCTAACATCATCGTCTAAGTGATGTGTATTCAAGTTCGTATCAGAGCGATAACCGTATGAGTAAACAATAATATAGACAAGTAAAGCGAATCTTTAGACATGAAAGCGCCTAAGAATGCTCAACACATGTCAGGCGTTTTTATTAATTGTCTGTTTTGAGGGGGAAATAGTGGACAATGGGGAGGAAATGAGTGAAAGATGAAGAAAAAGATGCAGACGAAGAAAACAAAGAAGAAATAATATGTATATATATATATTAATATATATATATATATATACATATTATATATATGAAGAGTTTGCAAAAACCGATAAGTCCATTTTTGAAGATTTTGAAGTACGATCTCTGTCTTAAAGTACAAAATAATACCTTTTAAATGATATATTGGTCACTACATATAAAGGTACATTTTTGAAGTTATGGTCAAAAGAAGCAAAAATTTTCTTATTATTCTCTATATTTTTCTTGACCCTTAATCGCAAATATCTCCATTTGACAAATATGGACTTATCGGTTTTTGCAAACAAACTCTTCATATGTATATATATGAATTAAAGAAATTGTTATTTTGGATAAGGGCAAATAAGTTGTCTATAAATCTTCTTAAAACTAAATGTATATTATTTAGTAATACTTTAATAATATAAAAGATAGATGATATAGTTATAGATGAAGTTGCATCAATGAAGTTTTTAGGTTTGGTTATTGACAATAAACTTTCATGGAAGTCAGATATTGATAGTATTTGTCACACAATATCTCGAAATATTGGTGTTATTAATAGAGTTAAATATTATTTTCCTATTCCCACCCTTTTAATGTTATATTCAGCTTTGATTTTACCTTATCTGAATTATGGCATCATAGCTTGGGGGAACACACATCCAACATATCTCGACAGACTGTCCCGTCTCCAGAAAAAAAAAGCTCTTCGAATAATTTGTCATGTATCTTGGAGAGCCCACACCGATGTTTTATTTTCTGAAAACAAAATTTTAAAGATAACCGATATTTATTATTATTGTCTTGGCCAATTTATGTATAAACTTTCTAATAATTTGTTGCCGTCTGTTTTCACAAGCATGTTTGCGAGAAACCGCTCGTTCCATAAATATCCGACTCGTCACTCAGATGAATTCCATCTGCCTTTAACTAGAACTATGTTTACACAATCTATATTTACATTTGCTGGACCTAAATATTGGAACAACCTTTCTAACAGTTTAAGGACATCCCCAAGTTTAAGTTCTTTTAAGAGTTATCTGAAGAAAAATATTTTGATCAGTTATAAGAATTTATCTAATTATCATTATGAAAATTAATTGTATATTAATTTTATGAAATTGAAAAATTGTGTTGATTCTTTATTGGTTGCAAAGAAGTGTAAAATCCAACCTTATATTGTGTTGAAATCACAGCTCAGCAGCTCCATCCATCCGCTACCTCTCGTGTCCTTCTATTTTTTTTTTGTCTTTTATCTTCACTCCACGCAATAAGTTGCTTTCTTTCCCTCTCTCTCTCTCTCTCTCTCTCTCTCATACACACACACACACACACACACACACACACACACACTCTCTCTATTTCTCTCTCCCTCTCTGTCTCTGTTTCTCTCCTCTCTCTTCCGGCATGACAGCGACTTGGTGTAGGGATTTGTTCAGGGTTTTTGTTTCGGATAAGTTAGGTTATAGGTCTTTTCGTCTTAGTTTCTTTATTTCATCCATTTTCAATGTATATCAGTCAATCGATCATATAATTTCTTGTATTACGTGTGGGGGGAATGCACCCTACAAGCTCAGCTTTTTAGCATTCCTCCCCATTTCCAACATTTTCGTATACTTACAAGTTTTCTGTAAACTTATCCTTTACTTTGTATAATGAAATTTATGTACTGTATTCAATTCTTGTAATATATTTATATGTTTTTGTTTGAATTTTTTTTTTTTGAATGAATGAATGAATGAATGAATGAATGAAATAATATGATCTCGTATGATCTTAGGCAAAATAAAAGCACACAAAAAACTTTTTTTTTTCAATTTGCATTTGGGCAATAAGATTACTCGAAACTCAGTTATCTCGAAGAGACATGCAAAGTAAAATCCTTATCTAACATATCATTTTCCCCACGCTCTGTGCACAGTACACACACAAATTACAGTCTTTGACTATGAATTGCTTATAACAGCACTATGCTTTGCGAAACATTAATGACGTTAACGGGTGAGAAAAGCTCTCTACAGACACTGTACACATGCATACACAGTTTAGAACCAAATATCCTGCAACTTTTTCATTCATTTTTCCGCTGATTCCTGTTTGATAAGGATTTCAATTCTTTCACAAAAAGGAGAAAATATATTCATTTATTTCCATCACACTTATTTACATAAAAAATAAACTTTGAAAAGTTATAAAGATCGGCATTACATGCAGCACTTTGAACAAGGATATTGAAAATTGCATATTCGATATTGCATATCCGAAGTATATAATGTGGATCCTGCATACAAAGTTCGTTTAAGACATTTTTTTTTTTGTATTTCTATAGCTCCTATATTGATTTGAGGCAAGCCAAGTTGACTGTATAATGTGTTTATTAATTTCTGCAGCCAGAAAGTAGGCATGTACAAAGTACGTTCAAGACACATTAAGACATGTGTGCGTGTGTTTGTTTGTTTGTGTGTGTGTGTGTGTGTGTGTGTGTGTGTGTGTGTGTGTGTGTGTGTGTCGGGGGTTGGGGGCGGGGGTCGATCCAGGTACACTGAAACTTTGAAAGGCCACAGGGAGGCATAAAAACATAGACGGACTATAAAGGCAAAAGGGCCGAACACAAGAACACAATAATTTTCTTGCATCTCAATGCGATTGCCACCAAAAACAACAAAAAGAGGTTAATTTAGTTCATCCTCTATCAGTCTATAGGTTAGTGGAAATGAAACCTCGTTGATCTCGGCCACTGATCTGTGTAAGAAATATCCGGACGGTATCCGATATTTCCTATTGAGATCAGTGATGTGAGCACAGCAATGAGGTGGTGAGCCCTTTAGCGATATAAGTATGTATCTCTACGATTTTGCTATCTATATCAATCCGCCATATCCATATACGTACATTATATGTATGTGAATATATATTTATGTATATATGTGTATATAAATACACACATACTTACACGAAGATTACATTAACATTCATTTACACACGGTATGACACATTGTGCTGCTGTTGCCAAGGAAAAGTTACGTTTAAGTTACGTTGGAGGGAAACTCATTCCAAGAACATCTAAACACATACTTTCCTGTTCATTATATGATCCCAAACTTTGTTGAATAATAAATGCTCTTTGTGAAAAAAAGAAGAAGATAAAAGTGAGTGGACAGATACGTGGTTCGGGTAGAGGAAAATGAGAAAGAAGGTTTGAATGGTGGCAGAAAACCAGGGAGCCGAAAAGAGAAAAAGAGATGAAAAAAATAAGCAGAAAGTTTCAGGGGCGAAAAGGGAGGAAATATAAGAGGGAATCTTTTGGAAATCCTTGAAATAAACTGTCGGTAGATTTGATATGGTCTGGCATAGAGAGAAAAGACAAAGGAATCGGTGAGTAGAAAGAGAGAAAGAGAAGTTAGAGATAACTTATAGGCTTACTGTAGTCGGTGAAGGCTAGCGGTTATTCTTTCTTGAGGTTGCGGTGTCCTAAAATGGACTTTGGTGGAAGGGAGATGTACAGAGAGCCCTCACTTTTTCAAATAGATTGACTGCTTGTCTTCCAGTGTTTGTCTGTTTGTTTGTTTGTTTGCTTCATTTCCATGACAAAAAATAATCAAGTTATTCCACACAGTTAGAAAAAAAAATTGACATACAATTTAACAGTCATGAAAAAGAAACACGGAGGGTATATCCTATTTTCAGTATAGTGACAATAACTGTCACTTGTTGTCTCCAATGGGGTGCTGTTTAACAAGAATTTCACACATACAGGGACTGATGATAGAATGAAATAGAAATTTCGCTTTGGCGACTTGTATGCCTTCTCCATAATGCAGAGGTCTAAGATGTGTAACGACAGTTTCACATAAGTGGCAAAATATTTGAGTGACGTGTTTGTCACAAATGTGTTGAGTGTTCACTTTCCTTGAATTAGGTTTCATTGGATGAATGACTGTACCGTATATCCCCTCCCCCCCCCCCCAAAAAAAAAAAAATACAACGGCACCCTCTGCAATCATAATTTTAAAGATAGTAAATCAATCCAAATGCAATTTCAGGGTATGAAACTTATTACCCACATTTTACAGAAAACCCTGTTCGATTTGCTTTAGTGGTCAAAGAGAAATGATGATTTTTGTAGAGCATGTCAGGTATCCCTGATAAGTTGACAATATGAGTAAGCGGGTAACAATATTCAAAACTAATTTCTTTAAAAGATTATTACTTATAATTTTATCATCATGACTTATTGAATCACTACATTTAACTGAAATAACAACTTGAATAATGTTGCTGGAACAAAAATATAGAAAACTCACATCGTGTTTCCAAATAATACCTAAAATCTAACTTTGTGCTTGGCACCTTTGAAGCTTGATTAGGCCCAATATTTACAAAATATGAATTAAAAACATTTGCTATTTCTATTGATTTATGATATGCATAATCTCTATGAGATAGAACAATACTGAGGAGGGTAGTGTGACGATATATCAAAGATTTCAACTGAACTGCCTTTAATCCAGTTTCAACCCCCTACACCTATACACGGTGGGAAGGAATGAGAAACCATGATCATGAAATGCTATTAGACTAAAACTTTGTAAAGGGATTTTCTATAGCTCTAGCCCTGCTCAATGGTTTACTTGATTGGAACTTATGCATAATTGTCTACAAATTATACATCTTCATTTTTGAGCATCACAAAAAATGTAATGTAATTGATATTGAAGAGGAGTTTTATCATTTCTAGATTTCTTGCTTCAGAGCCTTCAAGAAAAGTTCTTCCTGTGCATAAGTATCGATTGCTGTTATCAAAAATATATTTTTGTTTGCTTTTTTTATCATCCATAGCATTGTTTTCAGGACATTCAGCTGGTGTCTCCACTTTGCAGCTGGGTGGAAAAATAATTGACATGTAGTTTATGAGAACGCCTGTTATTCAAGTTTGATTCCTTGTAAACTCCTCACTGTTTCGTGATTAGGGTAGGTGCAACTAAACATGTAGCCTGTGACAGCAAATCATGGCTTCCATTGTACGTACTTGGTCTGTGTTATCATGAAGTCATTATTCAAAGAACGTGGAACGTGTATATTGATAGCATGATTGGTATCATGAATCGTAAACTTACGAGGGGAAAATAATTCAAATAAATCATATATGATAAATATCTAACGTTTAGAAAAATAGAGCAGAAACCAAGACGATGTTCTGATTATGTGTCTGTGTTTGTGTTGAAGTAATCTACCAAAATTTCTTTTTTTTCACATTGCTTCGTTTTCATCTCACTGATTACATTTTGTAGAGTGTTTTTCCTCTTAGGTGCATAGTGTGCAGAGAATATCAGTTGGAGTAGACTTACGCGGAAGGACAAACATGTTTTCATTGTTGTCACTTTATGAATCTCTCGTGTCTCTTTATCTAAGTATGTAACTCAATTATGATTACGACACAATAATCCTCTCTCAAATGATGTATGCAAGAAAAAGATTGAAAGTCATACAAGGTTTCTTGTGAGTTCGTAACAAGCTTACATTGAAATGCATATACACCAGAGTTGTAGTAAAGATATAATATATAATATAATAATAATAATGTAATATATGACATGCAAGTGTTGTGCCAGTTGCATTTCATTATTAAGTGTACATTTCATTATTAAGTGTACATTTGAAGAGTTTGTTTGCAAAAACCGACAAGTCCATTTTTGAAGATTTTGAAGTACGGTCTCTGTCATAAAGTACAAAATACACTGTAAAAACATCGGTGTTAGATTTAATACCATGGGTGTTAAATCTAACACCAATCAAGCTTCAATAGAGGACCACACCCACAGGTGTAGGAAATGTATTGTGACGGTGTTAAAAAGTGTTCACCTGGTACTTCGTGGTGTTAATTTGACACTGCATGCGGCTGGTGATATTGTTGACACTGCGCTAGAGTTAATTCAATAATGACACCGCATGGTGTTGATTTGATATTGGTGGTGTTAATTTCAATGGTATAACACCCGTCCAGCTTCAATAGCAGACCACACCAACTGGTGTTACTGTGGTGTAGATGTGTTTACACATTTTTTTCAAAAATCAAGTACTTTATCGGCCGGAAAATTCTTTATCGTCTTGTTGAAGTTCAAAATTAACAAGAAGTGCAGTAACTAAGGAGCTATTCAATAAACAATTTTATAATTTGAAATGACACCGGGAGGTGTTAATCCAACACCATGAATGAGCACCGGAATTTTAACACCAGCTCGGTGTTTCATATTTAACACCGGACTTTTTGCAGTGTAATACCTGAAATGATATATTGGTCACTACATATAAAGGTACGTTTTTGAAGTTATGGTCAAAAGAAGCAACAATTTTCTTATTATTCTCTCTATTTTTCTTGACCTTTAATTGCAAATATCTCCATTTGGCAAATATGGACTCTTCATTTCTAACGGTTGTTAGTGGATTTCAGCATGCTAATTTAACAAGGTTTGGGATTTGTAGCACTGAACACAATGTGATCACATCAGCAAATAAATATCTCTGCATGCAGTACAAATGAAAAGGCCTGAATGTAAATTTATTTCTACATTACCGTGCATGATTTTACATAGCGTTGTCCACAGAGAAAGACACATGTATTATGCTTGTTTGTGCGTACATAATAGGGGATTCCAAGATGTGAATCATTTATATATTATCATCACTGATAATCAATATACATGTCGTTAAAAGCACAGAATGGGAAAAAACACGGTCTGATTTGTGTCACTTTGTGAACAGTCATAGGACATAGCAATGCCTATGAACAGGTCATTTAAATAGATAGGAAGATAATTATAGTACGTGGATACATCAGAATTGACATGCACCAAGTAATTAACAGCAAGACCCATTGAATCCTACCGGAAGAAGCACTACAAGGATGGAGTGGGAGGAAGAAATATGTCGTGTCCAACTAAAAAAAGTCTCGCAAAAAAAGAAAGCCCGGTCAGATAGACAGGAGACTTGTCCAAATAGGAAGAAAGACAGAAGGAGAGAGAGAGAGAGAGAGAGAGAGAGAGTAGTGGGATATACTTTGTATAAATGAGATGGAGAATAGCGGAAAAGGAAGAGATTTTGGTCAAAAACTTAAAGAGATCGCATAGTTTTGGTTGAGACCTAACTTCCGGTATCTAACACTTTTGGTGAGTTAATGAGAAACCTCTTATGAAATATGAAAGACCATGTAAGGGATTCAATGTTTATTTGATGAAAATTGGTTTTGAAATGGCAATTCTAACAAAAGGTGGGACCCAACTTTTATTTTGATCGCTTTCAGCCATTCCAAAACCGATTTTAAACTTTGAATTCCTCTTAGAATGGTATACTCTGTGAGTGTTTTTTTGGTATCTCGCAAAAGTTGAAAGCCCAGTCCTAATCTCCACCAATACTATACCATCCCTTTATAATGATATTAAACTGTAATATGTTATGTATGTTCACTATAACTACAGGAAATTATTAAAAACATGCAACAACAAAAAAATAAACAGTGTAGACTTATAGTGGTTTCAAAACTTAAACATTATGAAAGAACCCACATTCAAATTACACGGGCTGCTAGCGGGAAGCACCCCCCTCATTTCTTGGTTCTTTAAAAACAACAAGAACAACAATAGCAGCAACCGTGACTTTACATTCTTCCGTTGAAAGCTGGCGAGGAGGGGGGTACTATTAAACCTTGACCCCCTTTCCTCGGTGCACAGCCTCCCACCTGAAAGACAACGACAACAATAACAACAACAACAACAAACAGGGAGTAATATTGAACCTTTAATCCACTTCCTTGCAGAGAACACACGGCCCCATCAATTAAAAAAAAAATGTTCCATAGCCCCTGGATATGAGGTCATAGTGCAACAACCGCGTATAATACACGCCATACTCTATGATGCCTTTATTACGTAATATACATAATTCAGTTGTCAATTCAATTCAATTTAAATTATTTTTTTCCAATAACACATGTTTCTTATGGGTATAGATTCAAGGAAAGCAAAACATAGAATGTGTTAAAACATTAAATGTACATATACTTATGGGATTGATTGTTGAAATGATAGGAATGGAAATTTTTGAACCACTTCCTTGTAAACTTCGTTTCACAGCGAAACTTTTTTTTTTCAAAAGTCTTATTTGAGTATAAACATTGTTTCATATTTTTCTATTAATAGCATCCATGTTCTGCGGGAAGGCGTGGAAAGGGGCGGCTCCGAAGGATCGAGCCCTCCACCCCCTCAAACAAAAACTAATTAACAGTTGACAATGAGGGTGCGATTCTATTTTATGAAGATTGTAATCTACTAGAAAACTTTGACATTCATATATCGGGAAGACACTTCTGTTTTAAACTTCACAGAGGTAGGCGTGTTTTCTTTGGGGTCAATCCGTCGCGCTGACTGGCTTAATGAAGCTGCCCCCTCTTTTCATTTATTTCTTCCTTGATATGCTATATAACACCCTGTACAAACGAACATTTATCACTGGTTTATAGACATATCGCTATTCGCCGGGTGTCGATCGATTCATCTCATGGACCTCTTTTCTTTGCCTTGTGTCTCGTCCGTGCGCCTTATTTGCAGTGTTCAGCTCGTGGACCGTATAGCTCGTGGGCCTATGCTACTTGACGTCGAGTTCATGGGCCACGCTCAATGAACTGTGAAGCTCGTGCTGGGATGCATGACTCGTGGATGTTGAGTCGTGACGTGCGGCACCTGGTGATTCGGTGCTAAATGCATTTCAGGATTTCGAATGTTTTCAGAAGCTATAGGTGATAACGGTAATAATAAAAAATATTGATAGTTTCTATGATAATGATTACATGCTGCACTAGTATTTAGCCTCATTTCACTACACCTCCAATGTCAATACATCGCCGTCACAAAGGCTTGATAACTTTGAATAAAAATCCAGGTACCTCTCTATGTAGGCCCTACATTGAGCAGAAAGAGTTGACAAAACGTTTTGTCCAAGGGTGTTAGCGCAGGGCAAGATCTTAACCCGTTGGGGACAAGTCCCGAGTATACTTGGGCAAGGAGTTAACTCGGGAATTTCGATTACCCCTTTAAGAACGCCCATTTTAAAAGGACATGCGGATTGTACACAAACAGTTCAAGCCGCCTGTAAAGTACAATTTACGGGCAAAGACTTGGACAGTCATGACAACGTTGCACACAAGTTAAAGTTGAGTTAAAGTTAGGGAAGGGATGGGAGAGGGAGAGGAACTGGCCATAATCATCTGCCCGTTTGACCCCTCATGCCTCGACGTTGCATTTGGAAACATCTGGATGCGACCACACCAGCACTGACCAGGGAGGTGAGACAAAACACCTCCCTGCACTGACATATATTATGCCGTACCCCGGGTTTCAGTTTACGATCTTAAATCTCCCTCCTGTGAGAAGACCCCCTCCCACACCCTCCCCCACTCAGTCGCTCCTCTCCCTCTCTATATATTCCAAGTCCCCCCCCCCCCATGGAAACAATTCTCTCGACGCCCCTGTCTAATAAGTCATGTAATGTCGTTGTGTTTCTCCTGTCTTGTTCTGTCCTGTCTTTGTAAATAAAATATGTTCACAAGAATCCTTTGAGTGGTTCAAAATTTACAAGCACGCTTTTCAGTGGACCTCTCAATTCTTTTTTTCCTCCAGACATAACTTTGTATTTTGCCGGTATGCATGCATGATTCTTTATTTGTTAACTATTATCTACCATGTAAAGTCGAATACATGCCTATATTATTTCTTCTGATTCATTTTGTGTTACGTTTGCCGAAAAAGAAAAAAAGAATGAAATAAATGAAATGAAATGAAAAGATATTAATGATTTATGGGGAAAATAGTATTTGTTTGTTCTTCCAAAGCATCATATTGCCATCATTGAAACTATTATCATTGTCTTCACTTATCATGATCATTGTCATTATCAATAAGATCATCATCAACATTGTAAAAAAAACCCATACTGTTATCAATATCATGATCATAATTAAATGAAAGAAACATATTATTCAGAGGAGAGAGGGTTTAGGTGTAAGTTTCTTCAATGTAGAGATCAGCAGATCAACTGATCAGCAGATAAATTAACAGAGTTGTCAATTTACAGATCAGCAGCTGCAATCTTAACAAATTTAACTTGTAGAGGGAGGCAAACTCACAAATGATCATTATTATCAGCGTCATCATCTTCATCATCATCATCAACGCTTATTATCATAACCATCATCTTTGCATTTTGTTCTCTCATGTGGACTCAAGTGTGTAAAATGATTAATGAGACACGATACCGACAAACGCTAAGCCTCCAAATAAAAGAATCGACGGATTGTGCATTGTGTGTGTGTGTAGGTGTAAATGTGTGTTCATGTCGTGTAGTTGTGACGAAATGTCATAATTACCTTGCATATCTTTTTTTTTTCTCGATGACGGTTATAATTCTTGATTGTTCGACGTATACTAATCATCTCATCTTGTTTCATTTCACTTTCTTGTTGATTAAATGTTACCACCATGAAGTGAAGGTATTTGAAGCAAATAAAGTCTACTTTTGAAATGCAAAGTCATGTCTGGCATGACGAACATCTAAAAATTGTATAAAATCACCTAAGTAAACAATGGCTTTGAGAAATGCACGTAGTCTGTACATCTGTCGGTGCCAAGACCGATTAAAAAGACGATAGTCACACGATGACGAACTTTTGGTTTTGTGCTAGGTTATACTTTAACCAATCTAGCACTATGTGTTGTCGCCTGACTCCATTTCCATTGGCATTTACCTCTCTTTGGAAAGGATCGAGTGATAATCAAAAGAATGTATTCTGTCTCTCTATCTCTCTCTTATAATTTCAGTTACCAATTGATACAGAATTTGCGAGTACAACTGCAACTCTCTTTTTTCGGCGTTTATCCAAGAAACTTACACCCACTTGCCCACAAGTCAGTATTATGTTTCACGAGCTCTGTTTCACGAACAATGAATGAAAAATCCATGAGTTTTTCGGCCCATGAGATATTTAACTCACGAATCAGACACTATATGGCCCCAATACACACACACAAACATACATACACACACACACATACACACACACACACAAACACCCCCCCCCCCCCAGAATAAGGCTTATAGTGTCAGACTCGAGGCAAACAAGACCCAACACGAGTCCAACACTGGGCAAAAAGGTCTTTGAGATCGGCCCCCGTGATGTAATGAGTTTCCGACTAGTGGCCCCTTTTTGCCTAATGTCCGACTCATGGGCCTTTTTTGTCTTGTGTTGAACTCGTGGGTCTCTTTTGTCAAGTGTCGGACTCATGGACCTTTTTGTAGTGTCGGACTCAACGGCCTTGATTACCTTATTATGTCAGACTCATGGGCAATATTTTCCAAGTGTCGAGCTTGTGGGCTGTGTGACTCGTGGGCTGTACTAGCTGTCTCGTGGGTGTCGGATTCGTGACTTAAACCTTTTTTTTTCATGTACCATGCGATTACACCAATGATCATCTCATGCCGCAATTATCATTTAACATGTTTAATGAGAGTTGTTAGGATTTCTTAACAATCACTGTTGAGCTTGTAAAAAAAATTCAAGTATCAAATTTATCAATGACGCAAATTTTAAACTACTTGTGTGTGTGTGTGTGTGTGTGTGTGTGTGAGTGTGCTTATAGTGTGCTTTAGAATATTCAAATATATGAAAAGTTGGGACGAAGCTGTATCTAAATTGCATAAAGAGATATGTGAGTGTGCAGATATCACATCTTGGTTGCAACATGAAGAAACTGCAAAACTTCCTTATTTTGACATCACTATATTCGGGTTGCTCTTGTTATCTGACAATATATCATCTATCGCTATATCATGTTTACACTCCATATGAAATCTCCGGTCTGTTTTAATATTTAATGAGTTATCTTCATTCGAGCAAACAACGCGTAAACAAAAAGCCTGTAATAAGTAACATCTGTCGGCGCCAAGACTATACTGCGTGACAAGAGGGACGGAATACAAGATAGCGACAGGACGTCAGACTTAGAGCGCTGTGGAGTGTGTTTTTGTTGTCCTTTCTGACTGCGTTTGCTTGCCACCGGTTTTGAATTTGCCTCCTCCCCCCGTGCAGATGATACTTCTTCGTTTACTTGCATTTCACTAATTGACTATACATTTCATTGTTATTTTGATTATTGATTATCACTATGTAATTGATTAAACACTTGAATGTTAAGATGTAAAAGAAAAGTAGATCAGACATAAGACATGTGGAAGACACTGGAAGATGTGAAAGATATGTGAAAGAAATGTCATGCAAAACCAATGACTACCTCTCAGCCAAAATATAAATGACTGAATGAGTAACATGAACTCCCCCCCCCCAAAAAAAAAAATGATTATCGAACACTTTCAAGCAGTAGGTGAAACAGAGCTTCTTGCTTTTCTCGTCCAGTCTTTACCCTTTTTTTTTCTTTTTTTTCTTTCCTCGATGTCTAAAGAGTGGTATCGGATTGAGTAATCGTGGGGGAGAATCATGTCTCACCCTTCCCTGGTTCAAAACCACTTCTCAAATCACATGACAGACCACGCCCACGTCAGTATGTGACAAATGTTCTACCCAATTAGCGCACATGATGTCATCCCTCGGCAGGTGTGCGTAAGGCACCCATCGTAAAGCCGGACTAATTAGACAACTAATGTCACGAGGCAATATCTTCATTCGTCAACCTCATCTCTCCGCGATGAACACGAAATTCATCCTCGCTCTCTTCGCGCTTATCGGCGCCGCCAGCGCCGGCGGCCGGCCACTAGCACCACTGGTTCGGAACCCCGACAAATTCAGCGATCGTCACATCGTTGTTCTGGAGGTAATCCTGACCACAACTGACTTATTTGGTCTTTTGTTGTTTCTTTGCAGCACAAGAACAGTTAGAATGACGAAATACAAACAAACTTTGAAGGGCCACATGGCGGTATTGAAGGAGAGAGCTCTTTTGCTTTTTTATTTGTGTTTTAAAGAATTTATCTAAGTATATATTGTAAAGATATTCACATTCAATGATGCAATATGAAGACTGATTAACATTCCTCGTTTGAATCATTGTGTGATTGCATCAAAATTGTAATGTACAAGGGGACATTGGGATAGAGTATGTTTTGATTAACGGACGTCAAAAAGTTACAACAGAACTGTTTTCTGGTAATCGGAATGGTTAGAATAGGAAAAATTGGCATTGAAGGAAACCAGAACCCAAAGATAATTGTGGATTGAGTGAAAGCAGCAACATTAGTAGACCACATCAGTGAAAGTTTGAGGAAAATCGGACAATGGATGCAAAAGTTATGAATTTGTAAAGTTTTTGGACTGGAATTGCTGGATGAGGAAGACTAATAGAGGTATGATGTCATGTGTGGACAACAATATAAAGAAAACATAAAGGGAATTCCCAAAAAAAAAAACACTTTTCCAGCATAATGAAAGAGCACTTGATTACCGACATTAGAAAGCAGGGGAAATAATTGCTACCCTTAACATTATGTCAGTATCAAGTTGATGAAATGTGTAATTTTCATGAAAAATGAATTTTTGTGGAATTCCCTTCATATTTTCTTTATTATATACACATGACAACATAACCTCTAGTAGTCTCCCCATCCAGCAGTTCCAACACCAAAACTTTAAAAATTCAAAACTTTTCCATCGATTGTCTAATTTTTCTCAAACTTTCACTGATGTTTTCTACTAATGTTGCTGCTTTCACTCGATCCACATTTCTCTTTGGGTTTTGGTTTCCTTTGAGTTTAATCATAAAGTTTTATTCTTATTCATCATCCACATCTTTTTTTTTTATTTGGGGTAGTATCACTGGTTGAAATGTTTTGTATAAGATTATTTCTATTTTTTGTTTAGTCTATAAATTGAAACAGGCCCTATGAGTGATATATAAAGTATCTCTGGTTAGGATTTATTACATAAATACAAATGCGCCCAGAAAATGTTATTTAGCTTGCATTGTTACTGTTTCCAACTTTAATGTAGCTTTGCTCTGGGTACTATTCTGTTGACCTCCCAGTTCAACGGAGCCTTTCACTTGAATGATTCTAACGTAACATTATGACTGTAAGGACACTCGTCAGCCGACGTGTATCTTCCGCGAAGCCGTGTTTGAATCTATACAATATTATAATTCCATTCATAATGTTCATGATACATATGCAAAAACAAATCATTTTAGTTTTCCTACTTTGGTGATGAAATCCTATCATTTTTCAGTTGTTTTTCGGGGTGTAGGCTGTTATTTTGTGAACCAGTTTTTTTTTTAAAAACCTGATATTGTATTATTTCATTTACGTAATCTATGTTAATTATATATTACTATACATGTCTTCTTCTTCCTTTTGGTCACTATTAGGACACTACAGTAAAATAGGCCTAGTTGAAAGAACTCTTCTATATATATCTCAATAATAATGCCTGGTTCGCTCCCATAGTAATCATGGAGGGGCAGCAGATCGAAAATTTTGATAACATCGGAATCATCTGATTATTGAAGCTTCTCTTTCTTTAATCTGGAAAGACACAGCCATATTCAGACCGTGTTAAAAAAAAAAACAGATTATAAATTTTGTGGATGTATTTTGATTCCTACCATGTAAAGGCGTAAACCCCCTTTACTCCAAAGACTCGTAATTCCGAAATCAAATACGGTTCGCTATCTCATAGTTCCGTTACTCCAAAAACGGAATAAGATTTTTTTTTAGAGATTCTTAGGTACAGAAGAACGCATTAATTTTCTGCTTGACTCCCCCCCCCCCCCTTTTTCGGATTAAGGAGCCATTCTTTATTTTGGGATTAACGAACCTTCAATACGACGAAAAATATTTCATTTTCCGATTAACCAAGCTTTATTGATATAAGGACCTTCGAAATAACATCTCAAATGCTCTGGATAATGAATCCTCATTCATTTTCGGATGAACGAAAAAATAAGTAGGTACAGGGAATTTTCCTATTTCCAAGTAGTGAATCTTTGGAATAACGAACATATTTCACTTTTACTATGTCAACCGATGTAATCACTTTGTTTCTCTCTGAATGGTCTGTCCACAGAGATAATAAAAGTTGGTGAAGGAACGGTTATTCCTTTCTCCCGAAAAGTCTCTTACTAGGTTACTACAAGACCACAATGCGAAGGGAACATCCATTGCCTTCACGTTAAGAAGAAGAGGTTTTAACCTCATCACATCTGTCAATTTAGATATTTGATTTCTAAAATAACTGATTTGTGAGAACATGAACACCTTAGAAATTAAAGTGCCCATAACGCTGAGATTCCGGTTTTGATAAAATTTCTACAGTTTTTGGCTCGTCTTTTTTTTTTTAAGATCATTAAAGGGGAAGGCTAGTAACTAATCAGTGGGAATCAGTGCAAATGCTGGGGGATGATTGTTCCAATTCTTGTGGGATTCATTTAAGAGTACGTTATATATATCTATTGTTGTGTGAAAATTATTTGCTTCAGAACGGTCTCATATTCAAGTAATGTACAGCTCAATGCCCCGTCACTGACCAGGCATGCTAACCTGGAAACATTAAACTTAGTGGAGCGGCATAGCTTGAAAAATTAGAGGAATTGTGCATTTTATGATAAAAGCACCAAATTTCGCACACATGTTGACAATGACATTTGAAATAAATTCAGATATTGGGCCATCGTAAATAGCGCCCTCAGCGGCCATGGCAGCCATTTTTCAAAATGGCCGCCATAAAATGCCATTTTTCATAAAAATTTACAAATTTCAGAAGGGAAAATCAATACGATTTTGCAAACGAGTGGGAAACAACATTTAGAATAAATTTAGATGTTGGGCCACCGCAAATTGCGCCCTCAACGGCCATGGCAGCCATTTTTCAAAATGGCCGCCATAAATGCCATTTTTCGCAAAAAATTAAAAATTTCAGAAGGGAAGATCAGGAAGATTTTGTGAACGAGTGGGAAATAACATCAAAAATAAATTCAGATATTGGGCCATCGTAAATAGCGCCCTCAACGCCCATAGCAGCCATTTTTTCAAAATGGCCGCCATAAATGCCATTTTTCGTAAAAATTTACAAATTTCAATAGGGAAAATCAATAAGATTTTGCAAATGACTGGAATATAGCATTTAAAATGAATTTAGATATTGAGCCATCACAAATTGCGCCCTCAACGGCCATGGCAGGGATTTTTCGAAATGGCTGCCATAAATGCCAGTTTTTGTAAAATTTTACAAATTTCAGAAGGGAAATCAGTAAGATTTCGCAAACGAGTGGGAAATAACATTCAAAATAAATTTAGATATTGGACCATCGCAAATTGCGCCCCCTAGCGGTCATGGCAGCCATTTTTTTCAAAATGTGACCGTGCACCTCAAAACGAACATAAAGTCGCACACACTGATTTTGCGTGAGGACTGAAAATAAGTGAAATGGGTCAACCTAGCCGAACTTGACTTTTTCATATTTTCTGAAAGAGCGGGTCTTCCTTTACATTATGCTAAAATTTGGTTTCATAAAACGGGCAGGAAAGTGTATTTTTTTAGCAGTTTATCTAGAACATTTTTGGTAGAATAGTGTGATTAGGTGTGTCTTTAGAATGCCTTTTTCATTTCTGAAAAACCTTGTCCACACTCTTCACTTTCAACTCTCATAACTTTTGAAAGGATAATGCTACTGCTTTGAAAGTTGGCATTAATTATGGACAGAATGTGTTAATGAGGCATGCTTAATTTCAGTTTAATTTGATAATCCCTTCATTGTTATTACTCTGGTGGTTTACTTCCTGTTTTTTGTCCCATTCATCGCACAGCCAGCACGGTTTGGTAAAGATTAAGTGCTTGAATAGACACTGTACTTCAGAGTCTCTTTTCTCAGTTCACACTTTTCCTGAGTTTGTGCCTTCTTTCCAATATTTAGATAGGTTAGGAGAGTCCATTTGATTTGAGTTATACATCATTTTAAAGCTTAAAGTCTGCTCTTTTAGAATAGGGTCTTAACTAAAAATTCATGTCTGGCGACTTTTTGTTTGTTTTGAGGTGCAGGGTCACAAATGGTCGCCATAAATTCAATTTTTTATAAAAATTAATTTCAGAAGGGAAAATCAACAAGATTTTGCAAACGAGTGGGAAATAAAATTCAAAATAAATTTAGATGTTGGGCCATTGCAAATTGCGCCCTCAACGCCAATGGCGGCCATGTTTAAAATTGACTGCCATAAATACCACCTTTTTCTCTGAATTTAGTAATTCCAGAAGGAAAAGTCAATAAGATCTTGCACTCAATTCAAAAATTCCGCTTGAAATATATCTTGGGCCTATGTATTACATTATTGTAAATAGCGCCCTCAATGGCCATTGCAGCCATTTTTCAAAATGGCCACCATGGATTCCATTATTTTTTATTTCCTGATTTCACCAAAGGAAAAGTCAGTAAGATTTTGCACACAATTTGAAAATTATGTTTGGAATAAATGTTTGTATTAGATAACTATAATACTGCTCTCAACGGCCATGGCCGCCATATTCCAAAATGGCTGTCATTGTCATAATCATTTTGTTTTAAAAAATGGTAATTTCTGAAAGAAAAGTTAGCAAATGTGTACATAAATTGAAAAATCATGTTTAAAATCAAACAATATATCTAGATTGCATTAACTCTAGAAATTGTTCCTTCACAAATTTTCAAGAAGAAAAAATTGCTAATAACGGCAATTGCAGCCATTTTCCAAAATGGCTGTCATAGAAGCCATGTTTTTAAATGAAGATGTCCTAATGCCGGAAGAAGACAATAAACATTTTTTTTTTTTTTTTGCGCAAGTTGACAATTACAAACAAAGAAGTTTAGACATTTAGCCATCATAAGCTGTGTTCTCAATTGCTATTTCAGCTATTTGTGAAAATGGCTACAATACACTCTTCTTTTTTCTATCAAAAAGAAAAAGAAAAAAAAAGAAGCAGACATCCATGGCGGTCAGCATGGCCCTTGAGGGCGCCTTCTAAGAAGACCTTATACTTAAATTTATTTTTGAGCATAATTTTCAACTTGTTTGCAAAGTCTATTTGACTTGTTCTTCTGACATCAGCAAATTTTTGCAAAAAAAAAAACAACAAACAAACGTGGGGGGGGGGGCATCCATGGCAGCTGTTTTGAAACTTGGCTGCTACGGCTGTTGAGGGTGCACTTTTGGATGGCCTATTATCAAATTCAGTTTAAATGTAGTTTTTCACCTTTGCGGAAATTCTGATTGACGTCTGCAACACTTTACGAAAAAAAGACATTCATGGTGGCCATTTTGAAAAACGGCTGGAATGGCCATTGAGGGGGCAATTTGCAATGGCCTAATAAGTTTACTTTTCAATGTAATTTCCCACCTGTTTGTAAAATCTCGTTGGCTTTCCCTTCTGATTTCAGTAAATATTTTCGAAAATATAGCATTTATGGCGGCCATTTTGAAAAATGGCTGTCATGACCGTTGAGGGCGCAGTTTCCGATGGCCCAATATGGAGATTTGTTTCAAATGTCATTTCCCATTTATAACCAAAATTTCATTGACTTTTCCTTTTGAAATTAGCATTTTTTTTTTTTAATGAAAAAGTGACACTTATGGTGCCCGTTAAAAAAAAATTGGCTGCCATAGCCATTGAGAGCGCAATTTTCAATTGCCCAATACCTGGATTTATTTTGGATGTAATTTCCCGCTTGTTTGCAAAAAAGAAAAAAAAATGGCTTTCCCTTCTGAAATCTGCATTTTTTAACGAAAAATGGCATTTATGGCGGCCATTTTGAAAAAAATGGACACCTTGGCCGTTGAGGGCGCAATTTCCAATGGCCAAATATCTAGATTTATTTTGAATGTAATCAACATTTATGGGCAAAATCTTATTAACTTTTCCCATCTGAAATTTTCAAAATCATCGAAGAACTGGCACATTATTCTGTTATTGGACAGATGGACGTTGAGGGCGCAATTAACAATGGCCAAATATTAAAATGCAGTTTGAATGTAATTTCCCACTTGTTTGCAAAACCTTACTGGCTTTCCCTTCTGAAGTTAGCAGATATTTTGAAAAAATGACATTTATGGCGGCCATTTTGAAAAATGGCTGCCATGGCCGTTGAGGGCACTATTTCCGATGGCCAGATATCTAGATTTATTTTGAATGTAATTTCCCATTTGTAACCAAAATCTTGACTTTTCTCTCCTAAAATTAGCAAATTTTACGAAAACATGGCATTTATGGCAGCCATTTTGAAAAATGGCTGCCATGGACGTTGAGGGCGCTATTTTCGATGGCCCAATATCTAAATTTAATCTAAACGTTGTTGTCAACATGTGTACGAAATTTGGTGCTTTTATCATAAAATGCACAATTGTTCGGCTTTGCCGCTCCACTAACTGCACATAACTTGAATATGAAACCATTCTGAAGCAAATAATTTTCACACAACAATAGATATATAATGTACTCTTGAATGAATCCCATAAGGATTGGAACAATCATCTCCCAGCATTTCCACTGATTCCCACTGATCAGTTACTAGCCTTCCCCTTTAAAGCCAACCTGGAATGGTATGTGGAATAGCATTATCATTATGAAAAGGAAATGTAAGAAAAGTTACAATAAACTATCGATGGATTTTTCTCACTTTCTTATGTTTTTGATATACTATAAAAAGAGCCAATATTGGCATGTATTGTGCATTGAATGGAGGAATATCTCAGACACTCATTTGCATAAATGCCTGCATTATTTTAAGAAGAATATGATGTAATTTCAGTGTATTTTGTATTCATTTTTTTTTTCATTTTTTGTCCATTTTGTGAAGAACGAGGTAGACGTAGACGCATTTTCCAGCCGTTTCTCCACTGACTCAGCTCTGATCGGAAAGACGAAGCTGGTCAGGAATCTGAAAACGGCCCTAAGGGCTGTGATTGTCGACCTGGATCCTGAGACTGTGGACGTGGTAATTGTCCTCTTGTCCATTCTAATATTGCCCCCCCCCCCACACACACACACCCCAACCCAATTGCACATGCTATTATAGTAATGACGTATAGTGCGAGGAGATATAGTGGGATAGAACGAATTCGAAGAGAATTCACTATGCCAATCTCTAAGCAAAATAATAAGTTTGTATATAACTTGGCACTTAACAATATTTGCTAGGAAATCACATGACTATTTTTATTTTATTTCTCTTTCTCCTTTCTTTGTTCAAGGTCCATGTACAGTCAAAGATATCTCGCAAGCACACTATATCAGTTGGGTGTGTCATTAGGTGTGCTTGTCCATGTGTGTGTGTGTGTGTGTGTGTGTGTGTGTGTGTGTGGTGTGTGTGTGTGTGACTGGGTGCGGATCGCTACAGCTGTTATAGATGTCTACGCTACCTCTTTGTTTGTTTATTAGGCGGTATCATTCCATGAGAAATGGAACATGATGCACCAGAGAGAAAATAATAGTGATAAAACAAAGCGAATGAGTATGATTTAGAAGCCAATAACAGTATGAGCGACCTCATCTTTACTTTGTAAATTGAACGTAATAAAATGTTGAACATTGGTTGGCCTTAGAAAAGGTAGAGTCTGACGCCATAAAGACAACGTATTTTGTTGTTTTTTATTGAAAAGAATTTGAATTATACTATTTTCTTGAGGATCAAAAGTGCACTTGACCTTCCTTTTCCATCATAAAGCTTCAGGTTAAGTGAAGTTGTACTTTTCACTGATGTAAAAATGCAAAGTTAAGCTTTCCGGATTTTCTTTGATATTGAGGCGATGTAGGGACATCACGTACTGGACAGTTTCTTTTACAAACAAACAATCGAACAAACCAAACAATACAGTGCGGCACATAAAATGAGGCTTTTTTTAAAACCATTTATTCTCGCTTTTCCTCAATATTTCACTGAGAATTTCACTTCGCTTCACACATTCATGGAATCCATGTGTTGATGAAAAACTTTTACTTTAATACAGAAATTATTCCATGTGAATGGTAGAAAACCTACCCAGTTGATACGACACCACGTTACAACAGTTACTAATGAATGCGTCACTTGCAGACGTTGTTGCTTTTTCATTCATCTCATTTGATTAATTTGATGTTGTGGCGATGGCGATTAATTTCATATAGCTTTATTTCATTCTGTTCAAAGCAGTCAAGTGAACAAATTTAACAACAATATGTTGTTTATTTTGTAATATATATGATCATTTTAACACAAGGGCAGACGCTGGCAGAGGCATTACAAAATTTCCACATATTGGAGTCCTTGACGGATCTTGAGATGCCCTCATCTCCTAGAGTAATTCGTAAAATTTTACAAGCTATGATTTCTTGCGAAGTTCTTTTTTTCCATATTGTAGAGTTAAAAAATAGGATTGTATTGCTTACTTGTTTATCTATCTAAAAACCAAAGTTGATATCATTATTATATTGTATCCATGTTTTGTTGAAACTTATGTGATTCAAAGTTCCTTAAAATATTATGTACTCGTGTAAGCGTTATGAATATTACTTTGTATTACCTTATATGGAAATAGAATAATTTGAATTGAATTGAATTGAATTGAATTAAATTGAGTTGATTGAATTACTTTATGTGAGCCGACGCTTGGTCAAGCTCTGATTTATACAACTTTTAAAACAAAGCCTCTGTATGGACTGCTATAGCTTGTGACCATTCAAGCATTGTGAATTTTAGGGTTTTGGGGACGAACACACTGCTAAAGCTTTCTGCAGCTCAGTCGGTAGATCACCGCGCTAGCAATCCGGAGGTCTCTGGTTCGAATCCCGATGGAATCCATTTTCTTTTCTCATTTTTCCACTAATATCTATCTCTCTATCTCTCTATCTATCTCTCTCTCTATCTATCTATCTATCTATCTATCTATTTAGTTATCTATCCATGTACATTATGTTTATGTATATCACCGTCACGTTGCAGATACCGGATCGGGTGGTAACATTTACATCATAGACACTGGCATACGCGTCAGCCACAATGACTTCGGCAAGCGCGCCACGTGGGCAGTAAACTACATGGACTATACAGTGAGTCCTATGCATGAGCTTTCAATCTCTGGTTTTCCAAACACGCGTTTTTTCTACTCGTATATGTATATGCATGTGTAGTTAAGATATGTAGTAAAAGCTAAAGCTAAAGTTAAGTAAGACAAAGAAAGAAAGTGAGCTAAAGCTAAAGTAAGTGCAGTCTTCCTGACTGCACTTTACAACAATATGAAACATATCAAACAGCAAGATTCTCTTTAAAAAAAGAAAGAAATGTCCCTTTGGTGACTATATTCCTGTTACGCAATAATACATGGTAGACAATGTGAGGCGACAGTTTCATATAAGTGACCCCCCGCCCCCCCCCCCCCCCCCCCCAAAAAAAAAATGACATGTTTATCACTTGATATATGCGCTAAGAGTTTACTTTTTTTTTTTTGAAAGAGGTTTCATTTTGATGGATGACTCGGATTTTTGAATACTTTCACTTGACCTTTTTACCCTAGCCCTCTGACCTCATGGCCCGCAGTATTCTTCAAATAATCACTAGTTGTTAATATCTCTTTCTTTTACAATACTTTGAGCTTATCAAAGATATGGGAATAGTTGTGGCATTTTAACATTTTCCCGAGACCTCTGAGCCCATGCCTGAAATCTTTGCCTGCAGAGTCATCGTGCGCTGATGAATGTTTCTATAGTTTTATTATGGGTATGCTTTCAATAATCGCCAAGGTACGGAGAAAAAGTGCAATCAAGCATTCAAAAGTAGAATTTTAGCATTTTAACTGGAACTTTGACCCCATGGCTCAAGATTCCCTAGAGAATCACTGTCACTCAGTACATGCATATACACTAAGTGTCATTATAACGAAACATGTACCTTGCGCAATTTCCGACATATGGAGAAAAAAGGTGAAATTTTAGCATTTTCACTTGACCTTTGACTTTGACCTTTAACTCTATTAAGCCAAAGCTATTTTGACCTTTCCCAAGCCCAAGGGGAGCACATTGTGCCCCCCCCCATGTAACTTTTTTTGCATTATTTGATGTATCATCGTCATGTTTGGCACATAGGTTTATAGAGGAACTCATACCCGATGTTACCCTACATTCGAATTGTCCCAAGGTCACCCATGGAGGTTGGTATTTACCAAAACATAAAGAAATACATAGGAAAAAAAACATGCTATTTTTCTGTATAATTTCTTAATCCCCAGTTTATATATCTTATTATACACCAATTATTTTCATATTTGCTACAAAATGAGAAGCAAGTGGGATCTTATCAATAATTGTTATGGTTGAAATTTCTCAAGTTCACCACATAGGGGCGCTATTCACAGCAACATGAAGAAATACATTATGAGACCTATGATGAAATGGGATAGGTACATGTACAGTTATCACATTTTACATTTGCATAATATTGTAATTTTTAGTTTACAGATTTGATAATAATTATGATAAACTAATGATATGGCAGGCATAACTTGGGTGAAGGAATCAAAATGACACAAAATAGAAGGGCAATCTTTGGAAAATACTATTGTTTTCAGTTATCTCTATTATATCAATTGCTTTATGCCTTTGTCACGTAAAAACAAAAGAAATGATAAGAAAAACATTCCAGGACCATAATTATTTCATATTTTGCTTCTTCAGCAAATTTTAGCCAAGAAACATCCATTTCATACACTGTAAGACTGTTAATTGAAATCGGAACAGAAAAAGATGCAAAATCTGACTGACAATGTTGTCATTTATGGTTGTCATGGCAACCAGCAATATCAAATATTGCTAAATTCTACATCAAAATGTTTGCAATAAGATTTTAGGAAAAGTCACCAAATTTGGTTAAAATTGGACTAAGGGCAAAGGAGTGACAAACGGAAATCTGGTAGGGGGCACATTGTGCCCCCTCCCCTCCTTGGATATTAAAGGGTTAATTGACCCCCATGGCCCAAACTAATGCCCAGAAAAACTTTATTTGGTAATACATTATTGTATACACTATAATCTCTCAATGAATGTAGAATACATAGGGAAATCTAAAGTAGTGAAGGTGTCAGATTCAAAAAAGTAATTCCATCCAAGACATGGACTATTAATGCAACCGTGTTTTTTTTTTCCTATCGTTGTTATTGTTTAGTTCTTGCCTTTTTTTTCTTAACTACACAGAATTCAGACTGTAATGGGCACGGAACTCACTGTGCAGGGACGGCGGCTGGTACCGAGTATGGCGTCGCTAAAGAGGCAAACGTGTACGCGGTGAAAGTTTGCAATTGCTATGGATCCTGCAGTACCTCAGCCGTTGTTTCAGGTCTGTAACAATGGGAAATTCAGATATGTATTCATATTTCAAAAGAACTGTTCTACTTTTGTTAGTAAACATCTAGAATATCCAAAAACATTCAGTGAGAAGGGAAAACTGTAAAGCAATAGTTGCATTCTCTCTGACGCAATCTTTGCGCAGAATGGAAGAACTTAGGTATAAAAAATGAAAAGTCTCGTGTGCCTGCATGATCATTGACAGGGGCGGATCCAGGAATTCCGTAAAGAGGGGGCGAGTTTACAAAATTAAAGGGGGGGGGGGGCGCACGCACCCCTCCCCCATTTTTTCTTTTTATTTCTTTTGTTTCAACAAAAAATAAAGGGGGGGGGGGCGTGCGCCGGTTGCGGTCCTCCCTGGATCCGCCTCTGATTGATGTGCAACAATTACCAGAGTTCGATCTCGTCTTACAGGTGTGAACTATGTCGCTGAACAGAAGCGAGGTGGAGTGGATAATGTGGTGGCGTCCATGTCGTTGAGTCTTAACTCCTGGAGTCTGACGACTGCAGTGGAGAACGCAATCGACGACGGAGTGGTGGTCGTCACATCTTCTGGCAACAATGGTTACGACGCCTGCAATCTGGTACCGGGAAACATTGATGCGGTAGGCGACGTCACGTTATGATCATGATTAATCAAGCCACTACAAATTCCAAGACTATTACTTTTTTCCTGATATATCGCACAATTCTCAACATGCCTCCTGTTTATCTATAGACGAGGTTCCAATGACGTCATCAAGTCATGGTTCAACTTGCTGAGAAGCAAAACGTGCGCATGCATGGCAAGCGCGCAAGCGTTACATCTATAATCTCTTTGGTTACATCCCACATCCCATCATCGAGCATTGCTCTTGGAGAATTGGGAAGATTCAAACTAGACAATAATATGTACAAAGCAGAATAATAAACTTTTGGTCTAGTCTTGTTCATAATGGACATGACAAATTATCCAACAAATTGTACATATAGTATTGAAAATGCTCTTTGAAAGAAATGTTTACCAATTGCAGCCTGGATAAAGAAAATGAAATTGATTTTTGACAATATAAGCATGAGCAGTTTGTGGGACACGCGTGAAACATCTAGTCGTAAATGGGTTAAAAAACTCTGTTGAACATAGGCTCTTGATACACATACTCCAAATTCACCTTCTGCAATATATTCGAAATGCGCATCCCACAACTTACAGAATATTCAAACGAAACATCCACTTTGAAAATTATCTAATTCAACTCCCCAAAAGAGAAAGAATAATTTTCTCTGAATTTAAAATTCTCGACCCATCACCATGATCACTTACAAGTTGTCTCTGGAAGATATCTAAATATACCTTGGAGCAGAAGATTGTGTAATCTCTGTAATTTACAGTCATTAGGAGATAAATTTCACTAACTTTTTGAATGTTCGTTTTTTCATCTTAAGAATTATTTTATCAAAAGACTTAATACAAACAAAATGGATCAGTTATCTAACTCGAGAACTCGTATAACCCGAACGAATCTTGTTAATTTTTGTCATAAAACAATGAAACATCTTGAGTATGTATTGTTCTTCAATCCTCTTTTCATTTTTTTGAAGCAATTTTAATTCCTTTGATATCATAAGATGATTAGTGCTATTATTTGGTCTCTATTTTCAATCAAATTAAGTGCGCTTTCAACATCCTTGTTCTACTGGCGCCTATTGTTCTCTTCCCCCTCCCATCTGTACTGATTTAATTCTATTTTCTATGTTGTTGCTATTTGTTTGTTTGTTTAATATTTTGTTTAAATCTTTTTCACTACATTCCGGTTTCTTTCACTTTGTTAACAGTTTGTTCAATATTATTTATTGTATTCCAACACGTAGACAACAGAAATCTTGCAAAATACTATGATCATTGATTATTTGGTTTTTGATGTAAAACAGATATGTTACTGACCAACAGACGATCTACCACATTACGGTGCGCCTATCATTCAGTCTTATTCTGTACCGGCGCCATCACGTATCGTGTTTTGTTGTTGTTGTTATTTTTTCGGGTGCTGTTCGTTATTCCGAAGGTTCGTTATTCTGAAGGTTCGTTATTCCGAAGGTTCGTTGATCCAAAACACGCAAATTCCCTATACCTAGAGGTTCGTTAATCCGAAAATGAAAAAGGGTTCGTTAATCCGAACATTTGTGGCGTTATTCCGAAGGTTCGTTATTCCGAAGGTTCGTTGATCCGAAAATAAAATAGGGTTCGCTGTTCCGAAGGCCTGTTAATCCGAAAATGACCTAGGGTTCGTTATTCCGAAGGTTTGTTCATCCGAAAATGAAATATGGTTCGTGAATTCCGAAGGTTCATTAATCCGAAAATGAAATAAGGCTCGCTATTTCGAAGGTTCGTTATTCCGGAGGTTCGCTGATCCGAAAATAAAATAGGGTCCGTTATTCCGAAGGTTCGTTGATCCGAAAATAAGATAAGGTTCGTTATTCCGAAGGTTCGTTAATCCGAAAATAAGATAAGGCTCGTTATTCCGAAGGTTCGTTTATCCGAATATGAAATAGGGTCCGTTATTCCGAAGGTTCGTTAATCCCAAAACGAAATAAGGTTCGTTAATCCGAAAATGAAATGAGGTTCGTAATTCCGAAAATGAAATAAACTCACTGTAATGACAAAATACGTTGTCGTAATCAAAATACTGCTTGAATATTACAAAATGAAAATTCGACATTGTCTTTGGTGAGGATAATACACGTGTATATCTTCAGGTAAAGCACGTCGTGTTGCAGGAAGAAGTGGCGTAAATCAAGAATCTTGATTTTAATTCAGTCTGAACAATTATTTACCTGAGCGATTGGATTTAGAGCGTAGGGGACTGTGTGATTTTTTTCTATAGCCTATTTTCAGACACCCTCACATTTTTAATGACGATAACAGTAACGACGTCATATTGCAAGTTTGAAATTAAGTGCTTCATTATGCCCCACCTTCCCCACACTGTGGTCGTTATCTTCGACATGCAGCGGCTCCGTGTAAATATGATCTCACATCGTCCACCTTCATAATGGTTATTTTTCAGCACTCGCTATCATGTTTATTATGTATGATAGCGACCAATATAATCGCCAACATCTATACGTGTATGTTTGTTTGTTTGTTTGTTTATTTATTTAATCAATTGTACCAATATCCAATGACGGGGCGTGGTTTGTTTTTGTAAGGTGCTTGCAGTTAGTCCCCTTTTCATTTTGGTCTGTGTGTATGTGTGTATGTGGGGGGGGGGTCTATCGATCCTCTGGGGTATTGGTGTCTTATAAAGAGATTTATTTCATACAGGCAAGGTATTTTAAAGGGATAGTATAGTTTTGGTTGAGATGGGAGATTCAAATTTTAACTTTTTGCAAGATAATTAGAAATCACCTGTGAAATTTAAAAAGGATACAATTCTAAAATAAATTCAAAGTGTATTGTATTAAAATCGGTTTAATGGCCGAGATATTCAAAAACAAAGTAAAACGATGGGCCAAACAAAAAGTTGGTCCAACGTTTTATTAGGATCCCTTTATTTTGAATATCTCAGCCATTTTAAGACCATTTTACATCGAATAAACTTTGCATTCCTCGTATATAGAACATGAAGAATTACGTGCTCTTTCATATTTCATGGGAAATTTCTCATTATCTCACCAAAAAGTTGGAAACCTGACGCCCCATCTCAGCCAATACTATATCATCCCTTTAATTTTGAATGCCTTCCCTTTAAAGATGGTGACCCCCCCCCAAAAAAAAAAAAATCATAATAAACATGTTTAAAGAAAGTGAAATGCATGCAAACTGACAACTCGTTTTTTTTTTACTTCTAACAATGGGTACCATAGCTTGAATATCTAAACAGTACACCTAAATATGTGTCCAAAATCGGGTTTTACTAAAAAAAAATTGCAGTTTCTTTGGGTGATACGTAATACAACTAGCGTCATGGCAAAGGCTATCATAATGGAGTGTACAACCCAATTTACTTAACTTTACGAGAGCTATAGAAATGATACAAAGCATTGGCTTACATTTTGTCAGTTACCATAACGACATGAATTCCATGTGTTACCATGTCACACACACAAAAAAGTGGAGAACTTACTGCATTTAACTTCTCATTGAATTCATGCAAAATAATTTCTTACTTATATAGTGACTGATCGGTAGGACAAGTTCGATTACATTCCACTCTTCACAGTGAAGCTCATTAAAAGAGATGTTACATTTGAAATCTGCTTGTTGAGTATATTTGATTGTTTATTTGTTTAAAAGCCTTTATTCTTAAGTCCACGCATGTGTGATTTTTTTCCCCTGCTTGAGACATGTTAGAGTCGCAGAATATGGTAATTATTTCAAATAATGAATGTATTATCCTGACACTGGTGAAGAAGTGAAGGAGTGGGAGGGGGCGAAATCATCCTCCGGAGGAGAAAATACCTCTCATCGTTAGTATACACGTACAAATGAAATTACAAATTACGACGGCATTCTACACGCCGCCGATAAAAGTTTGTATGGAATTGCGTGTGTTTTTGCGTGTGCCTGTTTACATGTGTGTGTACGTATGTGTTTAGGTGTCCAAAGAGAGTATGAGTATGCTGGCATCCCCTTTTCAAAGTGAACATGCCTCTCCTGAATTTTTATGATGATGATGATGAATTTATTTTAGACTACCGATAAACTTGAGGCTATTAAAGGCGACGATAATGGGGTGAGAGCGGATAAGATGGGCATTTAAACAGTAATTAAGAGGCTCTATAATATGTACTTGACCTCAATACACACACTCACACATATGCGCACACGTATCAACGAACGCATAAGACAGTCACAACACCATAATTTTGTCACAACCAGAATTTTACTCTATTATCGGAATTTTATTTTATTTTCGGATTTAAGAATCTTCATTTTCGGACTAACGAACCTTATTTCATTTTCGGATTAACGAACCTTCGGAATAACGAACCTTATTTTATTTTTGGATCAACGAACCTTCGGAATAACGAGCCTTATTTCATTTTCGGATTAACGAACCTTCGGAATAACGAACCTTATTTTATTTTCGGATCAACGAACCTGCGGAATAATGAGCCTTATTTCATTTTCGGTTTAACGAACCTTCGGAATTACGAACCCTATTATATTTTCGGATTAACGAACCTTATTTCGTTTTCGGATTAACGAACCTTCGGAATAACGAACCTTATTTCATTTTCGGATTAATGAACCTTATAGGAATAACGAATCTTATGTCATTTTCGGATTAACGAACCTTCGGAATAAAGAATCTTATTTCATTTTCGGTTTAACAAACCATCGGAATAACGAAGCTTCGGATTAAATAACCTTCGGAATAACGAACCTTCGGAATAACGGGATGTAACCTTTTTTTCTGTAGCGTCCGGGATGCGGGATCCTGGATCCGCCACTGAAACATACTGTGGGACGTTCTTTTTGGTAGGGCAGAGAGGACCTAGAATGATCACTCTCTATACATGCATCTCTCTCGCTCTCTCTCTCTCTCTCTCCCTCTCTCTCTCTCTTCTCCATAAGGTTATCACTGTGGGCAACACGCAGGAAGACGATACCATGCGCTCGAGCTCAAACTACGGCACCTGTGTGGATATTTTGGCGCCAGGAACGTACATCACCAGCGCGAGTCACCAGAGCGACTACGGGTCGGCCGTCAAGACTGGAACGAGCATGGCCTGCCCCCATGTTGCTGGTATGTTAATGATGATGATGATGATAAAGCAGCATTTACATAGCGCCTTTTATTTGCAGAAACATTCAGAAGCGCCCAGCTCCCACGATGTGTCACACATCACTCACAAAGTAAGTTGCTGGAAATGATAAGTCTTAAGTTCAGATTTGTTTATATATGTTGTATATGTGTCTTCATAAGAAGCACACCCACCCACACACACACACACACGCACACACATACACAGGTACACACACTGATACGATCATACAAACATAGACACTCACTCAGACACGCACATACTAGACAAAAAATAGCAAACACACGATTAATTTTTTTCCATATCCTCGTTGGCTGATTACAATTCTTATTGTTTATAAGAGACACTACGCATAAAAACAACTGATTTCTGTCTTGATACTGCACACCTATAGCCCTCTTATCATTAAAAAAAAAAGTTTCTTCTAGACTTATTTCCCTTGGGTATTATTTTCGACTTAAACTTCTCATTCGTTGCCATTTTCTTTTTGCAGGAGCAGCCGCTATCCTGATGGCGAATAGAAAAATCCAGCCAAGTTCAGTCAGTGATAAACTGGTGTCGGAAGCGTCATCTAATAAAATAAGTGGCGACCTGAAAAACTCGCCCAACAAACTTCTATACGTTCCATAGAAGATATTACAAAGAGAACGTTAATTTCCTGTGATGAAAGTAGAGAAGTTGAAATTGAGTAAAGGTAGGGAGACCCAAGAGTACAGGCAATGAAAAATTTGACAAAATTGGACAAGAGTTTTAGAAAGATCAAAGCAGTATTAATCATGCTTTTAAACTTGGTCTTATTTGAAGACCAATGGTTTCATTTATTTTGAGTAGATCTGTAGAGCTGGTGACCTGCATGCCTTTCTCAATATCCCAAATGCGATGACATATGTTATGATTCATAGCGCCACTTTTTTTTTTGGGGGGGGGGGGTAGGTGGGTTAATCTTTGGTTATTCATTGATTTGTGAAGTGAAAAGGATGTAGAAAGAAATCAGTGACAATGACTGTTCCTTACATTGCCTATAAAAGTACAGTGATGAATATACCCCCACATGAGTTAAGGCTACGTGCGAAAGGAATGTTGCATACAGGTCCTACTGCTTCTCGGGCAAAAGAGACTTTGATAATTACTACAATCATACTGCAATGGATACCATTACCAAATTAATACCTTCTCGGTTTTACTCCTAGCTGTTATGCGTTATCTGAATAAAGTGACAAATCAAAAGATATATTAATGAAGTGGCTTTCCGCTTTAGTGGTAATATAATATTTGTGAATGTGGAATACTGTACATTATGATAAGTTGGTGTTATGAGCGTGTGTGTGTGTGTGTGTCTGCGTGTGCGCGTTTGTATGTGAGTGTGTGTTATTGTTGTTTTTTTCTCTCTCTCTCTTTGCGTTCACTGTATGATCTTATGACAACTTGGTGGACAGTGGTTGTCGCTTTGTTGTAATGGGAGAGGAGAGAGTGGAGTAAGCGAACTGTTCAAAATGTATTTTCTGGTATCAGACATTGTCAGAAGTATATCGTACTGCAACACGTACTCTGCCGTTCAAGCCTACAGAGCGGAATACCCTGACAGTAACTCTAATTTTCATTTCAGTCTTTTGAGTCTATTCACAAACGATCGTAACAGTCGTAAAGAAAGTCCCATGCATCATGATAATTAAAGTTACAGGATACACGTTAGTAAAAACAGTCTGTAGATTATCCTACTCCTTTTTGGAATTACTATAATGAGTGTGGGATTCAATTCAGAAAATCATAATTATGCGGATGGGGTAGGTCCCTAGGAAAAGCAGTCACCACATGCATATCTGTACGCACTGCACATACATTGTACATGCGCACACACACACGCCACGCATGCACGGAAGGAAATAATACAAGTTTCATTGCAAATGAACATAAAGAGAGAAAGGTAAAGCGGAGAGTTTTCACGAAAATAACTCTGAATATACCTCACTTTAGGGTTGTGAAATGGTAATCGTTTAAGAAGATTTGAGATACAGTGAGAATCTATCAAACGTAACAAGGGATTTCATAGAGGTTGAAACAGGGAAGTTGTGTGATTTTAAGATTTACCCTGTTCCAACTAACAAGGTGACTAAACATCAATAAGTAAATTGTTTCACGAATTCGTTTCAGAAATAATTGTATTTGATAGCCCGCATGATATCTACCAAACATGCCGCAAGTAGTCACGCTAAGCAATAAGATCTGATTCTTTGAAAGAAATGGAGACAGTGAGATTGAGAGAGAGAGAGAGAGAGAGAGAGAGAGAGAGAGAGGGGGGGGAGGGGGTGGGAGCGAGGGGAAAAAAGATGAAGCTAAGGCCATATTAGATTGTGAGAGTTTTTTTGAACCCTTTGACCTGTTTGAAGTTCTCATCACAGATGAGAACATAATAGGTATCATTTTACGATCATTTATACAGATGGTCAAACCATTGATTTTGAGCTAATGTTTTCTACTAAGAGTGTTAGGTTATCTGTTTTCCACACGCTTTTTTGTATTTCGCTTTATTCAGTTGATATATTCACACTTCTATTATTATGGCAATTTTTGTATAATTGTTCATATTTACTTGAACTTTTTCATAGTTGATATACATAATGAAATGAAAATTAGATTGAATTAAATTAAAGGGACTGTACAGTTCTGGTTCAGGAGAGGATATAGCTTTTAATGTTTTGCGAGATACTCAGAAACCACTCTTGAGATGTCAAAGAGCATGCAATTTTAAGGTGTATCAAAACTTTATTTGTATCAAATAAAGACAGAATAAACTGACCAGAAAGAATATAAATTATTAGTGGAAAAGTGAGCAAAGAAAATGGGATTCCATCGGGATTCGAACCCGAGACCTCCGGATTGCTAGACCGGTGCTCTACCGACTGAGCTATAGAAAGCCCTAGTACAGTGTTCGTCCAAGAAACCCTTAATTCTCAATGCTCGGGTGGTCAGAAGCTATAGCAGTGTGTTTGTGTGTAACACACACGCACACACTTGAACCTGGCATAAACCCGAAGGATAATTCAACTTGGGGATAAATGCGACGGATCACCGAAGTGATGGAGCTTTTTGAGTTTGTAACAAATAAAGACAGAATAAACTGACCAGAAAGAATATAAATTATTAGTGGAAAAGTGAGCAAAGAAAATGGGATTCCAACGGGATTCGAACCCGAGACCTCCGGATTGCTAGACCGGTGATCTACCGACTGAGCTATAGAAAGCCCTAGTACAGTGTTCGTCCCAGAAACCCTTAATTCTCAATGCTCGGGTGGTCAGAAGCTATAGCATTGTGTTTGTGTGTAACACACACGCACACACTTGAACCTGGCATAAACCCGAAGGATAATTCAACTTGGGGATAAATGCGACGGATCACCGAAGTGATGCAGCTTTTTGAGTTTGTAACAAATAAAGACAGAATAAACTGACCAGAAGGAATATAAATTATTAGTGGAAAAGTGAGCAAAGAAAATGGGATTCCATCGGGATTCGAACCCGAGACCTCCGGATTGCTAGACCGGTGCTCTACCGACTGAGCTATAGAAAGCCCTAGTACATTCAGTGTTCGTCCCAGAAACCCTTAAATCTCAATGCTCGGGTGGTCAGAAGCTATAGCAGTGTGTTTGTGTGTAACACACGCACACACTTGAACCTGGCATAAACCCGAAGGATAATTCAACTTGGGGATAAATGCGAGGGATCACCGAAGTGATGCAGCTTTTTGAGTTTGTAACAAATAAAGACAGAATAAACTGACCAGAAAGAATATAAATTATTAGTGGAAAAGTGAGCAAAGAAAATGGGATTCCATCGGGATTCGAACCCGAGACCTCCGGATTGCTAGACCGGTGCTCTACCGACTGAGCTATAGAAAGCCCTAGTACAGTGTTCGTCCCAGAAACCCTTAATTCTCAATGCTCGGGTGGTCAGAAGCTATAGCAGTTTGCTCACTTTTCCACTAATAATTTATATTCTTTCCGGTCAGTTTATTCTGTCTTTATTTGTTACAAACTCAAAAAGCTGCATCACTTCGGTGATCCCTCGCATTTATCCCCAAGTTGAATTATCCTTCGGGTTTATGCCAGGTTCAAGTGTGTGCGTGTGTGTTACACACAAACACACTGCTATAGCTTCTGACCACCCGAACATTGAGAATTAAGGGTTTCTGGGACGAACACTGTACTAGGCCTTTCTATATCTCAGTCGGTAGAGCACCGGTCTAGCAATCCGGAGGTCTCGGGTTCGAATCCCGATGGAATCCCATTTTCTTTGCTCGCCTTTTATTATTATCACTTTTTTTTGGATATCTCAGTCAATCGAAAACCAATTTTCATAAAAAATCAACATTGTATCCTTCTTAAAATGGCATGCTCTTTCATATTTCATAACAGGTTTTTCATTATCTTACTTAGGAATGTTATAAACCTGAATCCTAACCTCAACCAGTACTGTACAGTCCCTTTAAATTAAAGAATAAAAATAAATCGGTGTTTAAAAATGCCGGTTTAAGAAAAAACAAACAAACAAGAGGCCAGAACGTCAGAGATTTTGTATTTAGTAAATGATATAACACTGTCATGACCTATCTGTTGTTGTGATAGTTGATGAAACTTGAATATTCGCCGTCATCTCTGAAGCTCACAGAAGACACTCTAAGAATAGGGTTCTCAATTAACAATCAACGATGCTCAGTGCACAGTCAGCAGTGCTCGCGGTTTTGAAGGATATCCCCATAAATATCCCATACCTCATAAAAGACAGTGATATTTTAAACCTAAAGGGAAAGTCTACCTTCCAAGACCTAAATCATCATCTATGAGGTAGAGACTATAAGCTTATTTAAAACATACGGTGGCAATTTTAATAACTTTACATTCACTGTCGGTGAACTGTTCGTGCAAGCTACTGTAGCAGTGATTCTAACCATGACCATGCACTAGACATCAAGGTAATCATCTACAGATGTAATAATACTAAAGGGGATATGGGCATGAAAGCATTGTGGCAACCATTTTCCAGTCAAGTTTATAGTTTATGTTTATTAAATTTAATGCGTATCGTATGTATTAGAATAATTCAATGTTAATACTGATATGTTCTTACTACTAATATCTCGAGATGTGGACATAAAATAAGTTAACATGGCGGCAATCTATTCCAATTAGATAATGCTATACCACTCGACTTTCAGTGAACTCTTGATATATGACCCTGTACTACAAAACCATCAATAAGTCACCATAATGGATTCTGGAGGAGCTGGCACTATAGGATTTGAAATGACATGTTGTAATACAATACAAATGAAACTCTCCCAGCTCTTTAAACAATGGAATAAAATGTGCACTCTCTGGAAGAGCGTGTACTGATAAAAGAGGCTTGGAAGGTCTATAATTAATCTCACCCAGTAGTGCTCTGTGCGATGAAAAGAACAAAGAACAAGACATCAAAATTCAAAGCTACTATTGTGAAGGAATAATCAAACTAAACTGAAAGTTTGCACAGGCTTTGAGTACATCTATTCTTTACTGATGAAAAGTCACCAACGTGATGGTATCATCCTTTCAAAAGTTGTTGCAAGATGTTTTGGGTTATTCCATGTTTTGACAGGACTATTTTGCATCTTTTCTCATCGTCATTATAATAGTCTTCAGCATCATCCTCATTAGGCATAATCCCACTGTTACCAGGGTTATCGTTATCGTTATTTCGTCTTTGTCATCACTGGAGTCAACATTCGACCATTCATTATCGTAAAATGATGCACAAATATCCTCATCATTCGTTGTCTTCACAGGTTTTTTTAAAAGTATTATCATTGTCATCACTTTTTTTCATCTGTATTCTCATCACCAGATAGGCCTACGCAAGTGATAATAAATATCATTCATTGTCAGCATTATCATAATCAATATCATCTTATCTCTTTTACCATTTTCATTCATTATCAGAATCAGATTGCGTCCCCCATTATAAGATATTAAACACAACACCATGTATTTATAACTGTGATACAAAAGGATAAGCCAACATACTAATCTTCTTCTTGTGCGTACGTATGAATGTGTAGGCCTATGTATTTGTTCGTGTGCGTGTGTACTTGAACGTGTGCGTTATGCGCACGACAATTAAAGAGCTTTTAAAAGATATCCTCCTCGCCTAAAAATTATATTCATGAATAAATGTGCGGATAACGCAGTTTGCTGAAACATGAGACCCTTTGAGTCAGCTTCCCTTTAAAATTTTAGTGTTAATTTTGGTGATGAAGCTTTTACTTCTTCCGCACCATGATTATTTATCTTGTCCAATTTTATTTCGTTCTTTGTCAGGTCCATCCCGCAAAAAGGGTTTTATCCTTTGAAGCAATTTTATGTCAATCAAGGTTTATTACAATCGTAACCGGCAATGTCTCATCTCCGGAATTGATCATACTCATATAAGCCACATTTTGAAAAACAATAATCCAGGAAGACAATATTTGTTCCACTAAGAGCCCCGTTACCCTTAGATCCTGATCAAGAAGAGATAATCGTGCAGTGGTACAGGGAACAAGACTTGCTCTACAATGTACATGCAGTCGGGTACCACAACAGGCTCAGAAAGGAATAAGTTGTGGGACGAAGGGGCCTCCAAGCTTTACGTGTCTGGTATACCTGCTAATTTTAATTGGTTGACCTGCAATGCAGAGACCCTCGAGAGAAACGAACAAACAGACCAACAAAAGTAAAAAAAAAAACTTTCAACAGATGATGATAAATATATATATTTAGCAAAGAAATAACAAAATAAAGCAAGTCTGACCAATAATTCCTGGATAAAAATCCACAAAGTATATACCGGCGTGCAAAAGAATACGCATTTTCAGCGGCGCATGGGAGGAAATGGGTCAGAAAACATTTCCCAAGGAAGTCGCCATGAGATTGCAAAGAGGTCGCGTAGTGCACACTGAAGATCGGATCGCGTACGCAATAAGATCGCTCCAACTCGTGGCGATCTGGTGCGATTCACAGAGATCTCGAGGTCGCTATCAACTCGCGCCAAATCGCAGGGCATGTCGCTCAGTGGCCATTCCGCTTTACTGCTTTCGAGATAATAGGATTGAGTCATCACACATGATATTATGATAACGAATACGATTGTCATTATCACTAACATCAGAACTGTAAATCATCATTTTTGTCCTTTTTTCTCATCAGCGCTCATGTTATTTTCTTTACTCTGTTTTTTGATGACCATCCTCCTATTCCTACTTCCTTGTCTGTATTTATCACACACTTGGTCACGTGTACGTCTCAGCCTTTAAATCTGTTTCTCCTTTCTTTATGAGTTTCTTTGTCAAACCACACGATCACGTGATTAGAGTCCCGTCCACAAACAGTGCACACGTCACCATTGAGACACCGACGATAACTACAAAACGCGTGATGTGCTACTGTCACAACGTCATTTCCTACTCGTCTGCATCATCTCTCAATGATGAACACGAAAATCGTCTTCGTTCTCTTCGCGCTCGTCGGCGCGGTCAGCGCCAGCACAAAGCACGCACCACTGCTGCGAAACCCAGACAAGTTCAGTGATCGTCACATCATAGTCCTGGAGGTAATACTGAGCAGAACTGATCTTTTTTTTTTTTTTACCGCACACAAATACTTGTAATGATCATTAAAGAATATACTAACAACTTATGTGTAGAACATATCGCTAGTAAGGAAGAAGAGTCACCGTTGTATATTAGTCAAGTATTTTATAATCATTTATCCATGTTTCATGATGCAACTTTTGTTCTAATCATTGCGTATAACAATATTGGTATTTGCATGTAAATTAAGTCTGTTCGACTGTATTATGCATTATAATAGGTTTCTTTTTTGGTTATTTTGTTGTTGTTGTAGGCTTAAGTTTTGCTTTGCTTTGCTTATTTCAATCTAACAGCTTAAAAACAAAACTAAACCAATGAATGGAGTGATTGATTGTATGTAAGTTTTGAAATGAACTTTCCTTCAGTAGAAAGGCCTACTTGTTGGCTGTTGGTTGACGTGTATTGACGATATGCTCGCGTCCAAATAGCTAGTAGGTATCATTTTATTTCCAGTTTTGTTGTAGTTTTAAACTTGGTATTGTTCCTTTGAACCGTTTTATACTTCGATGAGTACTAAACAATTTAATCACTATAAATGGACTATCATTGTTGTTAAAACAGTCGCCATTTAGCCTATGCCCGTCATATACGTTAATAAAAAATAAGATATACAATTTGAATAAGAGTCTACAGAAGTATGACTTTGTGTCTTTCAAAAACCATAAAAGAAAATTTTAATTTCTTTCTACTTCAGCAATGAATAATTATAGTTCTTTTCAGGTGCATGGAATCTTATTCATGTCAAGGAAACCTTCCTATATGCATAACAGGAAAAAATCAGGAGAAATTATAAAAAAGTTAAATGTTGAATTGGGAATAAAACCCAAATTGTCATGTGAATTAAGTGAATGTAGCAATATCACAGTAGAACACAGCAGGGAAAGTTTGAGGAAAATCAAACATTGCATTCAAAGGTTATGCATTTGCATTGATGACTGCTGGTTGAGAAAAATATAACAGATCATGACGTCTAATATGGAAAACGATAGCAAGAAAATATAACTAGAATTCTACAAAATTTCGTTTCACATGAAAAGTACATATTTCCTTTGGTTGTTACTGTTAAGGGTAAGATTGTTCCCATGTTTTTTGAAAGAGGTTAATCAAGTGATCTTTCATTCTCCGACTAATGTGGAAATACGTTTAATTTTTTTTTCTTGTTTGACTTTATTTCTGTCTTTTCTTTTTCAAATCACACACAAAAAGGGAATACATACATTTGGGAAATAACATCATACGGCGCATAAGCTTAGCATACTGTCTTACAAATTAATTTAAATAACTTAGGACCATAACAGTATTTGATATATAAAACGCATAGAATGATATCACCCCCCCAAAAAAGTTCAACAGGAAATCGTAAAACCAATTGTAAATCAACTGGGTGATGATTGATTATTCATATAAAATATATTATGTTGTTGCAATAACCAACATTTAGGAAAGAATAGAAATAAGGGGGATTCAAATGAACTATCTTTTTAACTGTGTATTTCGAAACAGCGTTATAACAGAAAAGTAGGAGACCGCGATCATAAGCAGCTGCTTCACATGGATCGAGGCCTAATTTTGAATTTAAATTTGACTTACATAACTTTATAAGGGACGTGTCTGCAAAAATCAATCAATAATCAACTCCAGACTATCGTATTGTGAGGTAAAGGAGAGTAGGGGGGAAACTCAAAATAGTTTTCATTATATTTGTTTTCAAGAGGCATTTTCCCGGAATATGACAAACAAACCATTACTATCATACTGCGCTGAGGTGAGTGCTGTGTTGTGCTGTGCTGTGCGTTGCAAGGCGTGAAGTACAATTATGTTAATTTAGCGTTAAGGCATATATCATTTGGTTGTTTTTAGTGTACTTCACACACAACCTAAATGGGTCAATTCCTGGCCTGACTAGTATTAAACTAGTCGAGCACGGTTAGTAAAAATTGCTATACGAACATGATGATAGTAAAATGCGGCAATGCAGCTAGTAATGCTCTGCTGGATTAAATCAGGCCATGGTTTACTAACCCAAAGCTAGTCAATCAAGTCTGACTAGCATAAAATTGTATGCTGCACTAGTTTGCAGTGTATACGCCAAGAATTAGTCAAAGTGGAGGAACTAGTGTAAAGCTAGTCGAAGTGGAGAAACTATCAAAAACTCGTTGATCTTACGAAAACAGCGCATGTTAGTAAAACTGAAGGAACTATACCGTGAACTAGTAAGTCAAGCTGGCAGAACTAGGGTGAATTCCAGTGAATACATGTTTGAATGCATTTGGTTAGGCCAATAGAAATTGAGAATTCCCCTGTCATGTGTTTACTTTAAGCCAATCACCAGCCGCAATTTCCCCTGGTTTGGGCGCGGGAAGGTTTACCTGAGCGACGCGTCTGTCGGCTGTGCGTGGACGTACTGTGTGCATGTGTATACGATGTGCTGTGCGTGTATTATATGCATAGGATTTACGTGCGTGTGCAATCGTGAGAATCAGAGCCTGGATGTAATGGACGTGAGAAAATTTCTGTCTTCAAATGGAGTGGCCACTCCATTTGAAGATTACGTGCGTGTGCAATCGTGAGAATCAGAGCCTGGATGTAATGGACGTAAGAAAATTTCTGTCTTCAAATGGAGTGGCCACTCCATTTAGTCCATGGGCCAGGCCAGATATTGGTACCATCTGAGGTGGCAAAACCTTTTTGGTGTCATTTTGTTTGTCGGGCATAGATATGCTTATCAAGCTATGATAGCATTTCCAAATGAGTAGCTTAGTCATAGTAAATGAATTTTTAACCAATTTGGTCTCGTTGTTATATCCCCATACTTCTGAATCGAAACTAACCGCCATACAAAGAAGAGCACTGTCTTCTGTATGTTCCATAGAGCTGTAAAATGCAGCTCTATGGCATGTTCACAGGTGTTCTGTTGTAAACGCGGTGCGCTTAGTCTTTATTCAAGGCAGCGAAGGGAATATCCAAAGGTTATGATGTCCACAGCGCTTAGTCTTTATTCTAAGACGACGAAGGGAATATCCAAAGCGTATGATACAGTGTATGTCCTTTTATCTAAAAACAACAACAACAAAAGCAATTCCTAGTGAATTTTACCGTATTTTTCAATCATTTATAATTTTCCGGTGAAAACGCTACGGTGAAAACGCTGATACCACGCCAATGTCACTTTATTTCCCTCCAACAATAAAAGATAATGCAAAAACGATGTACCGGTACACTACGATACATTATAATGAATGATATTGTAAATGAACAGAGTGATTTTTGTTTAAAACTGATGTATTTGTTGATAGGGTTGTATAAAAACAGTATGGATAATCCCTTTTATGAGGAACTTTAGATATGATAACGGTACATTGGTCTAGATAAACATGGGCGTCACCAGGGGGGGTGCGTTGGGTGCGAACGCACCCCCCTTCAGATCCTTAAAAAAAAAAAAAAAAAAAAAATCAGTCTGCGAGCGACCTCAACGCCGGACACTAAATAATTACTCTTTTCTATTTTTTTTTTTATATTTTGCACCAGGGACACACACACACACACACAAATCAATTCGCACCCCTGGTTCTGGCAGCACTGATTTTATCTATTAATATTCTACAGTGTTTACTATTTATCGACCGTACTGTACATCCGTACGATACGGAGCACTTATACACGTTTGCATGTAGGCCTACGTGTGCTACTTACAAGTATGTAGGGTCTATGTACGTTACTTCTGACCAATCCATATTGCCAACCCAAGAGCGAGCCTTAGCCTCATTAGCAAAAGATTTTAAAAAATGGAGGGGCAAGCATATCATTTTGCCCACCTCCCCTCCCCCCTCCATAATTCCAGAGACGAGAAGATTTTCGTATCTTTTTTTTTGACAGAAAAACAAAAAGTTACCCCCATAAAAATATTGGAGGGGCACGCATATTTTAATTTTGCCCCCCCCCATAATTAATAATTCCCGAAATGAGATTTTCTTGCTTTTGAAAGAAAACAAAAATATTGCCCCCATAAAAATATTGGAAGGCAAGCGCACCATTTGCCCCACCCCGCATAATCATAATTCCCGCGATGAAAAGATTTTCTTGCTTTTTTGTTAGAATTCAAGAAATTTGTCCAATTATTTCACCCAAAAGCAGTGGAGTAACTACGGAGGGGGGGGGGGGGTGCGCCCCCCTCCCAATCCGCTGGTAAAAGATAGTATACCGAAATAGTAATTCAGGTGTTAGTAAACTGCTTTTGAATGAAAAGGTGATCAAGAAATAAGATATTTTTCTATGATTTCTTTTAACCATAATTAGATAGGTATATAGTGTGAAACATTGTTCAAAATGCCCGGATCCGACAAGGGATTGTGATTCAGCGTGATTCCTGGTTGGCATTCTGCATATAAGCAGGATGTGCGCAGTGTACTCAGTACATCCGAACGAAGAGTGGCTACAATGTTGCGCAATGTGATGTAGAATGTCAAAGCTAGATCATTGATTTTGCAGTGTTGCTTTACATGCTAGTCTATGTAAAAATGTCTTGCATTGCCAATAAAAAGACTTGACCTGGGCTAATTCCTAACTTTTCCATGTACATATAATACACACACACAAACAAACACGCACAATTAGTTTAGGGGATGCTCTAAAGTGCAGATTTTGGACATCCTTTCCCCGCTTGGTCACTTCGACGCCACCTCGCTGGTCAAACCTCCCACAGTATAAGAACAATGAACATAAACCCACACCCTTGACTACCAATGGGGGATCCAGGGAGAGGGGCGCACCAGGCGCACCAGGCGCACCGGGCGTCCCCCCCCCCCCCTCCCCCTTTAATTTCCAAAGCGAAAAAAAAAATATAGCTTCAAACGGCAGTTTTTGGACAGTAAAATGTCAAAACTTTCAAGCTCGCTCGCTCCTCTCGCTCGCATTTAATCGTAATGCCATTCTCCTGAAGTTGCTGCTAGTAATTGCCGGCAGTTGCGCCTGGTACGCCCCCCCCCTTAATTTCCAGAGCAAAAAAAATATGGCTACAAACGGCAATTTGGGGACTGTAAAATGTCAAAATTTTCAAGCTCGCTCGCTCCGTTCGCTCGCATTTAATCTTTATGCCATTCTTCTGATGTTGCTGCCAGTATACCATTGCCTGCAGTTGCGCCCGTTGCGCTCCCCCCCCTTAATTTCCAAAGCGAAAAAATATGGCTAAGAACGGCAGTTCTTGGACTGTAAAATGTAAAATTTTCAAGCTCGCTCTCTTCGCTCGCTCGCATTTAATCGTTATGCAATTCATCTGATGTTGCTGCCAGTAATTGCCAGCAGTTCCGCCCGTGCCCCTCCCCCTTAATTTCCAAAGCGACAAAATATGGCTAAGAAAAGAGCGGCAGTTTTTGGACGGTAAAATGTAATATTTTCAAGCTCGCTCGTTCCGCTCGCTCGAATGTAATCATTATGCTCTCCTGATAGTGCTGCCAGTATTGCTGCCACCTCCTTTATTTCCAAAACGAAAAAATATGGCTCCAAATGGCAGTTTTGGGACTGTAAAATGTCAAAATTTTCAAGCTCGCTCTCTTCGCTCGCTCGCATCTAATTGTTATGCCATTCACCTGATGTTGCTGCCAGTAATTGCAAACAGTATAAGATGCGCCCGATGTGCCCCCTAAATTTCCAAAGCAAAAAAAAATACGGCTACAAACGGCAGTTTTTGGACTGTAAAATGTCAAAATTTTCAAGCTCGCTCGCATTTAATTGTTATGCAATTCTCCTGATGTTGCTGCCAGTTATTACCGGCAGTTGCGCCCGTTGCGCCCCCACCCCTCCTTTATTTCGAAAGCGAAAAAATATGGCTCCAAATGGCAGTGTTTGGACTGTAAAATGTCAAAATTTTCAAGCTCGCTCTCTTCGCTCACTCGCATTTAATTGTTATGCCATTCACCTGATGTTGCTGCCAGTAATTGCCAGCAGTTGCGCCCGGTGCGCCCTACCCCCCTTAATTTCCAAAGCAAAAAAAAAAAAAAAATATGGCTACAAACGGCAGTTTTTGGACTGTAAGATGTCAAAATTTTCAAGCTCGCTCGCTCGCTCGCTCGCATTTAATTGTTATGCAATTCTCCTGATGTTGCTGCCAGTAATTACCGGCAGTTGCGCCCGTTGCGCCCCCACCCCTCCTTTATTTCGAAAGCGAAAAAAGATGACTCCAAATGGCAGCGTTTGGACTGTAAAATGTCAAAATTTTCAAGCTCGCTCTCTTCGCTCGCTCGCATTTAATTGTTATGCCACTCCTGATGTTGCTGCCAGTAATTGCCAGCAGTTGCGCCCGGTGCGCCCCCCTTAATTTACAAAGCAAAAAAATATGGCTACAAACGGCAGTTTTTGGACTGTAAAATGTCAAAATTTTCAAGCTCGCTCGATCCGCTCGCTCGCATGTAGTCGTTATGCCATTCCCCTGATATCGCTGCCAGTAATTTGTCGTTTCACACCATTTCCATTATCCATTTATATAGGGGTGCAACCCTCTCCGGCACTTACACACACTCCCCCCACCCTTGCTCGCTCCCTCGCATACTACCCCAACCCCCCCCCCCCCCCCCCCCCCAAGATGAAATCCTAGCTACCGGTGCCCTTTCCCCGCTTGGTTTCCCTAAAAAAACAGTAAAAGTCTAGGGATTGAGAGCTTCCTATCAAAATGTCTGTCAAAAAAAATCTCGTGAACATTTAGTGTCAAAACGCACCCCCCTTGAAAAAAAGCTGGTGACGCCCCTGATAAAGAACTAAGCGCACCGCGTGACAGCTGTGGATATCATAACCCTTTGGATATTCCCTTCGCTGCCTTGAATAAAGACTAAGCGCACCGCGTTTACAACAGAACACCTGTGGACATACAGAAGGCAGTGCTCTTCTTTGTATAGCGGTTTAGTTTCGATTCAGAAGTATAGGGATATAAATACGCGACCAAATTGGTTAAAAATTCATTTATTATGACTAAGCTACTCATTTGGAAATGCTATCATAGCTTGATAAGCATATCTATGCCCGACAAACAAAATGACACCAAAAAGGTTGTGCCACCTCAGATGGTACCAACAACCCATTTTTCGGGTCTTGGCCCATGGACTAATTTGAAGACAGAAATTTTCTCACGTCCATTACATCCAGGCTCTGATTCTCACGATTGCACACGCACGTAAATCCTATGCATATCCGGGGCGGAGATATTATTCACATTTTTGAAGGTAAGCAAACCATAGATCGATCTAATTATAACTTGTTGAGTTTTTCCAGTATTATGGGCTACTACCTCTCCGTAAACGACCATCTAAGTTACCTTACGAATAACCCCGGGCCCGGGACGCGTTTTTTTTAAAGACGGCACAGATTGGGGCATGGCGCGTGTTAAACCTATCGGAAAAACGTTGGGTTAGGGTTTTTGGTTATGGTTATGGTTATGGTTAGGGTTAGGGTTAGGGTTAGGGTTTGATGGTTAGGGTTAGGATTAGGATTAGGGTTAGGTTTAGGGATAGGGTCCCCGATAGATTTTTAGTTTCCCCAATCTGTGCCGTCTAAAAAAAACACGCGCCCGGGACGCTCCTTGTAACGTTAGTGTACACAGTTAGCTATGGGGCTGGTCGCAGTTACCTTATAAACACCTAACTTACTTGCTTACTTGGGTATACTTGGGTGTAGAGACTGGAAGCTAAGCTTATTTGTCCCTCGTTACAGTTCTGTCCCGTCTCAGGTAGGGCTCATATTTGATTGGGTTGTTTCTCCAGTGTCTTTCTAGGGACGACTTGAATTGGTTTATGGTGGTAGCGTTGATGACCTCCTTGGGAAGTGCATTCCAATTGTTAACATTTCTTATTGAGAAAGCAGACTGCCTCAGACTAGAATGGATACGTTGTTTGACAAGTTTGAGACCATGACCTCTTGTTGTTGAACCGCTGGCCAGTTGGAAGAATTTAGAGGGATCTACTCTGTCGAAGCCTTTCAGAATTTTGAACATCTGTATCAAGTCAGCCCTCTGTCTTCTGTAAGCCAGAGTGGGAAGGTGCAGTTCTCTGAGTCTTTCTGGGTATGTCATTTGTTTCAGTTCAGGAAGAAGCCTTGTTGCCCTTTGTTGGACTTTTTCTAGCATGTCCTCATCCCTCTTCAGTGTTGGGTGCCATACTGAGTTGCAGTATTCCAATGTTGGTCTCACAATTGTTTTGTAGAGTGAGAGAAAGCCCTTCTTCTGTAGAGTTGTGAAAGATCTCTTAATCATTCCCACTTTACTGTTGGCTCTATTGGCAGCATCTGCTGAGTGTTTACTGAAAGACAAATTCTCCTGAAATAGCACCCCCAAATCTCTTTCTTCACTTCCACATGTTATTGAGTCCTATATATGAGATGGGATTTGAGTCAGTATCCAGTGTGTAGTCATACCTGTGGTTTTTCCTCCCGTAGTGCAGGAAAACAGCTAGAATCCGAGGCCGAAACTCAACTGTTAGGTGTTTCATAGGATCTAATACTACAGTAATACTTTGAGTCTTTGTGCATGTTGGGATGGGGCTCGGCCTATTCGCGGACTATTTCATAAGTCGATATTTAACTTTTTAACGTTAGAAACGCATTTTTCAAACAAAATAGAGTCTAGACCAGGTTATGATTTCCAAAATTAACAAAAATGAGTGACGAATGTAACCGTCATTGACATTGTACATCTGACATTGTAACTGTGTGAGGGGGCTACTTGTACTTTTGTAGGCACCTACAGAGCGAAGTTGAAAAAATGCCTCTCATGATACATCGATCATCAGGAGCTATCTTCTAATAGAGTTCTAAAAGTTCTAACGTTAACATTATGCGCTTCAGAAAATATTGGGACACACTAAACTCCGAGTCTAAATTCTCCAGAACGTTAGTCGTAGGCCTAACGTTAACTACTAACAGTGTAATGTTAGATCTTAAAGAAACTAATAGAACTAGACACGGTCTAGTCTACATGTACTTAAGTTGGGGTTCTAACGAGGTAGGGCTTACTCTAAGTCTAACTGTAAAAGTCTAACCGTTAGTCTAAACAAGTCTCACAACCGTTGGCGTTAATTGTACACTGTAAAAAATTTGTTTAGTTTCTAAACACCTAACTAAACACTTTTCTGTGACAGTTTAAAAACACTGCGACGTGTTTATATATTAAACATGTTTATGAACTAAACACATGCTGTGTTTATTTTCAGCACACCCTAGGTGTTTATCACACACACATGTTTATGTTTTAAACGGTTCTGATGTTTAAAAACTAAACACCTGCTGTGTTTATAGCCTAAACACCAAACGTTTACACCGTAATCACTCACAGTGTTTAAATACTAAACACCGCACAGTCACATAAACACCCACAATGTTTAAGATCTAAACACTGAACCAAAAAATAAACATGACGCACTGTTTACGATGTAAACACTGCGACATGTTTATTCGCTGTGACAGATTAAAAACACTGCGACATGTTTATTTGCCATTTCAGTGTTTATTCTCAGAACACATGTCTGATTTTTAGATCGATCACAAAATTGCATACACTAAACATGTGACATGTTTACATATTAAACATCGTAATTTCTCAGTGTTTATATGATACATGTTTACACCTTATACATGCTGAGTGTTTATAATATGAGACATGTTTACACATCATACATGGTAATTTCCACGTGTTTATATGAGACATGTTTACACATCATTCATACATGCTAATTTCTACGTGTTTAAATGAGACATATCATCATGCATGTTAATTCCCGTGTATTTATTAATGTAAAGTGGATTGTTTCCACTTTTTTGCATGGAATAAGATAAACGCATAACATTATATAGAATTTACCCAGTATGTACCAAATCATCAGCACACTTACATCGCATAATACCAGGGAAGACCTGGGTTAGCTTTCAGAAACATTTTGGCTACAAGAGTTAAAGGCAATTCTCTGAATGCAAGTTATCAAAACATCAGTCAAAGCTTGGGCAATATCTGATGAATAATAAGTTAAAATCCTTTAAAGGGGAATTCGAGTCCAATAAATAAGTCTGATAAAAAAGAGTAAAACCTTACCAGTTTAACAGTAAAAATTTGAATGAAATCGGATGAAAAATAAGTTATCAAACTGTGAAGATTTGCTAATTTCTGCAAAGCAGTTAAAAGTGGATATGAATATGCAAATGAGTGAGTTGACCATGCCATAACAATTTTCCATTGATCGTGTACCCCCCCCCCCCAAAAAAAATGATGAAATTCAATGTTTATGTTAATGAAATGTGAAACATTATGGTATTGCTGGTTGAATAACAGAAAAGTGATCAGTTAGATATATCAGGACTTGAGCCTCGGGAATAATTGCGTTTGAATGAAAAACTTGAAATTAAGTAAGTTGTGAGGGAATGACATGCCCACGTTGCCATTTGCATATTCATATCAACCATTCAAGAACTGTTTCCTCAAAAATTAGCGAAACTTCAAAATGTCATAACTTCCTTATTTTACATCCGATTTCGATCAAAATTTTACCAATGAACTCTTAATATTTTATTCTTTCTTATCAGACTAACTTGTATTTGGACTGGATTTCCCCTTTAAATATTGCCATGTTATTGCTATACGACACCATACTGAGTTAAATGCAAGATACCTGGGAGTCACTGGCCTGTACACGAAGACGTGAATGGAATTCTCTCCTATACACACAGTAAAGTTTGTATTTGCAGGAAATGACACATAACTCATTTTGGAGAAAAAAAATTGCATTTAACAATTACTTTTCAGTCACATGTAATTCTTAGCCTACTTTCAAGAATTGCCGTCTTTCTACTGTATTCAGAACTAATTCTTAGTACATGTATTGTAAAACAAACGAATAAACTTGTTGATTGTGAATTGCAACTCAACGCTTCGGAAGCTTGACATGTATGTATAACCTCCAGGAACATAACTGCAGTCTGTGAACAAATCGATGCCGACCTTGAAGATTGCATCAGTTATTGGCAAAGTGCTTTGGGGTGTACCCGAACCAAATTAGGCTCACGGCAAATTATACCATGCACAACACTATGGTCGTATTGGTACTGGTCAGGGAGTGTAGATGATGCACTCATCATAAAGAGACCCCCCCCCCCCCAAAAAAAAAAAAAAAAAAAAAGAAAGAAAAAAAAGAAAAAAAAAGTTTTCACTGTATTTAGCCTGTGGTGAACATCTGCACTCCCTGATCAGTACCAATAATGGAACTTAAATACATACATGATATCGTTCTTTTTCACTGCGACGTTCACTGAAAGTACATGTAGGCTAACAGTACTGTATTGATTTTTCACTTTTGGTATTTCGAGAGAAATCTTAGAATGTTAGTGGATTTCAAAAGGTGAGTGAGAAAAAACTTCTACCTTGCTAGAACCTTGGAGAAAGAAGTCAAACTCAATGGGTATACATGAATAGTCTATTAGAGTCTAATCAGTCTCATCATACTCCACATAATCATGGTATGGAGGGCCACTTTCAATCTCGACACAGCAGAATTTTTGGTAAAGACAAGAGGATATGAACAAAGAAAAAATAATGCATTGCAACTGGAGGCGGGAGGGTATGCAAGGCTGTCATGAACACGCGATGTGATCAGCAAGACTCTTCCCTTGTCAATTTGTCAGTCAGTTGCAAGACTCCTCCCTATTCTCCATGCATGTTGTACTACATTTCTGATACCTCTCTCCATGTGACCGATTTCAAGAATATCTCAGAAAGAAAATATTAACTACCGAATGCTGCATTTCCTATCAGGTCTATAAGAAAATTGCAAAGAATTCCAAACAAATGCAACTACTGGCCTCTTATTTGCGCCCAATATCTGCTGATTGTATTTGAAGCACCTGAGGGGAAAAAAAATGAAATGGCTGATATTTTGATTTGATTTGATTTGTTTTGATTTCTATATTCCTTTTTGCACAAGAATATAACAGAAAGCTAATCGAACAAAGTTCTTGAGTAATATCTTAACAGTGAATTACAAGGATATTGGTTGATGAATAAAATGAAGTGAATAAAACTGTTTTTCTTAGTAGTGCAAAACGATTTCGAGCAAGTGTCTTTACTTAATAGATAACATTACAATTTTACGTACCAGCTGTTAAAATAAGACAATTACACATATCTATGAGCAATAAGAATACAGGTGACCATTATCGTAAGCACAGAGGACAATAGAATCGCTTTTTTTTTGTGGATATCCCTGCCATTTCAAAACCAATTTTCATCAAATAAGCATTGAATTCCTCTTCGAATTATATAGGCCCCCTACCTTCATATTTCTTTAGAGGTTCGTCATTATGTAATACACGCATACACGCACACGGAGAACTGAAGCCCTAGCGCATACAAAATCCTATCAACCCCCATATGATTTACTTTATTCTAGTATACAGGTTTAGATGCACACTGTCAGTGAAGAAAAAAACAAAACAAAAGAAAGGTTGCTCTAACAGGTGGGATGCCTCCTAATAGGTCTGTAGTGCATCATGACGATGTGAGACATCACATGGCTAGCGGGAAAAAGATTATTAACATTCAAAATCATTATCAATGGTTCATTCCCTTCATATGGCATGTAGGCCTATAGATATACTGTATATCAGTATATCTTGCGAAGTCCTTGTAATCCTCAGATGTTTGCACTCTTTAGACGGGTTGTATAGAAGTAAGCGCATGCATCTTTCATTCTAATCCAGACAGGTTTGGCGTGATCCCTGATCAATTCTTCCATGACATACTGGTGCTGGTAAAAAGAAATGATTACACAAGGAAAACAAATCAGTTGGCTTTGCAATACAATGGACTTAACCGCTCCCATAGATTCTGAAAATGAATGGATAGCAAAGAAGTTGACTGAATCCATAAGCAAGTTCAAATTAAAAGGAATGACAGAATCCCTTCATCACATTAGCACATAGTGTCTTGCGTCAGTTTTTACTTACTTTGCTGAATTTTCTGGAAATAATTCAAGTCTTTTTTGTTGTTGTTGTTTCTTCTTTCTTATTCATCATCATTATCAAGCAGAGTTACGACCATACTGTATCCTTTGTTTCTTGGGTGAAGATCTGTAATTTACACTTTCAACAATATTTGCAATAAATCAATTTTCCATATTTATTTTAGCTAATGGATTGAATTCGGGAGTCGGGAGTAGGTAATCCCCCCCCCCCCAAAAAAAAAAAAAAAAAAAAAAAAAACAAAACAAAACAAAAAAACAAAACAAAAACCACACACACACACACGCAAAACAGAAGAACTTAAAGCATCTAAAATCTGTATTTTATAGAAACTCATTTACATGCCCTTTAAGTACATAATATTCATTGATTTGGCTCTGCAATTTTGAGTACTTACTTGATTTCCACTTTCCACACGGGTAGTACATGGTATACAGTGATGTACTATCCCCAGTCGATTTACTCTGCTGACTGCACCATGCCTCGTTCTCTGCCAGCAGATGTAATGTCTTTCAGGATTTATACAGTACACGTCAGGACATCATCGTCACCCACTTTGGTGCCATCGCCATCCCCTTCCAAGACATCCTAATGGGCTTTACATTCAATTTTCACCACCTGTTGAGTGAAGAATTTACAGGGAATAAAACTGAATTTCACTCAAAATATAGTTACTAACCCATCGTCATTCACATGAAAGATACTTCATGACTTCGTAAAATTAAAGATACAGTGAGTTTACCCGCTAGGCCGAGTTTACCCATAACTACGGTACCGGTAATTTGCAGAGTGTAGGCCTAGATATTGTAACGTTCCCCCGTTCTAACGTAACTTAGTCGTTAGATTTAGAAATAGAAAACTAAAACAAACGAGCAAAATCTTTAAGGGCGTAGCTTATTTCCACGCCTACTACAGTTTTACATTAAACGAGGGCGATTTTGCAATAAATCTTGTTATTCACCGACTTAGCAGAAACTCACCGCTTTCATGCAGGCCGGCCAGGCTAGAACTTTATCCCTTCGACACCATCTTAGCTAGATCCGCTCCTTTGTTATATGCAGTGCACAAGTGCAGTCGAGTCAGCAGCAGCTCAGTTTATGCAGTCGATCGAGTCGTAAGTGCAGTGTAGTGGACGACCAAGCCTAGAACGAATGCGCACGTACTGTAGGCCTACGCACATATCACGCTGCTGGGGCATGCAATCGCAGCACCAGCCAGCCAATCACACAGATCCATCCGTACAGGTACGTACGCGCGCGCACATCTCCTTTCCCGCCAATTAATTGTGCATTGATTATGGTCATAATCATTCATAGCACGAGTGTGCGCTAGAAGCGCACGCACAGGGCACCACTGCGTGCGTTGTGGCCGCGGCCGTCATGTCACATGCGCTGCTGACTTGTAGAGTACGAGTATCACAGTGTTTATGTTAAACATGTGCGGTGTTTAGAACGTGTTTACGAGGCGTTCTAAATGTAAACGCGTCTGTTTATCCTGACAGTAAAAGTGTTTAGGCCTAACCAACAAACATTTGGGTAATGCCCTAAACCATGAACGAAATCATTAACAAAGGCAACTCCCATTTTTTTCTAGCAGTTAAAATATAGGACTGTACCTGCGAAACCAAAATATAAATTTATTACAGTTGTATTACATATTTTTAGGTTATCCTTTTTCCTTATTGATTAGGCATTTCCATGAAAGGCCTAAAACATGAATTATTTCATAGTGCATCTTGATGTCGTAACAGTTTCCACTTTCTCGTGATAAAAGGAAACTAGAAATTGCAATTTACACACCATTTCCAACACTTCTCCATATATATATATGGACATATTGAGATTAACATAACGTGACCAGAATAAACACTCCAACTAAACACTCCAAGCTAAACACTTTAACTCTCAATACTTTACACGTGCTATACACACCGGGTGTTTAGATGTTAAACAAAGTGTTTAGATTTTTAACACTGTGTTTAGTTCATAAACATGTCGCATGTCGCATTTTTTACAGTGTAGGCCCTACTCATTTATTCTATTCCAACTAGAACAGCATTAACGCGAAATAGGCCTACTATTACTAACGGGTTAGGCCCAACTAGTATTAGTAATAGTACTAGTAGGTAGTCTAGAACTCCGGTTAGGTCCCCACTCACCCTTCACCGCTATAGCTGGGGACTTCTTTCAACCTCCATAGACTTTACGCATTAGTGGAGACACACACGCAGAATGAGAGGGGACCGATATCACGATTTAGCCCTAGAACGTAGTAGAAGCAGAACCTAGACCACTGTTAAACATCTAGGGCCTACATTGAACGGTTTTCCAGGATAAGCTATATCCTAGGGCCTAGGTCCGGTTCTCATTGCGGTATTATAGACCTAACGTTAGGCCTACAGTGCAGTGGTATGAACTCTACATGGACTACAAGCATAGCATCATGCACACAGAGATGATCACTGTAAAGTATGTAGAGGGAGACGTCTGGTCGAGTTTAGACCACGGTTAGAGATCGACGTATATAAAGCTGTGCTATAATTAACCCTATTTTAACTGGGGGGTCAAATTGACCCCCTTCTCGACATTTCACGCCACGATTCCGCAACGCGCAAAGATTTTGCCGCGTCATTTCATGACTTTTTTTTCATTGAAGTCTCCCGCATATTTTGAGACCAAATTTGCGACGTCCGGATACACCGTTTTGAAGTTACGCAATGTTTTGCATATGCATGTCAACCTGAAAACAGCTCAAATTCATGATTTCTGTGCAAATCCTATGCAAATTGTGGTTTGTTTTTTTTTTTTTGGTTAATTGATATAAATTAGATTATTTCAACTTTTAACCATTGAAATTAATCAATTCTAATGTAGATAAGCTTGAAAAAGTGCCTGCAACAAATTTTGGAAAAAAAACCAAACAAACAATGGAAAACAAAAGATCGAAAAAACAGTAAAAAAAATGAAAAATTAACAAAACAATAAAAAACAAAGGAAACTGATTTTGACTGCGCTATTTTTTCAAAAGAAAATTGATGTGTCTTGAGGAACTCTGACACAAAAATTTAGCAATCCTTCAGTCTTTTTGTTGGAGTTATATGTAAAAATATAATTTCATGCATAAATTTGCATAATTAATTTATTCAAAAATATAAAATCAACATTTTTTCTATTGTATGACCGTGTAATCTTGTAGTTGACATCCGGCTCTATTTTCAGGCAAAATTTTGCGGCCATCGCGTGATCGGCGGCCGAGATCTGAAGGGGGGGTCAAATTGACCCCCCCCCCCCCCCCCCCCCATATGGAAAACTTGCGCGCATTTGCTCCGGAGCGAGAGCACCGGTGCTTATAACACGTGAAAAGACGCGTCATATCCCCCTCCTTTGGGACAAAAATAGCTCTGCACAAAAAACATGGCTATGAATCCAAAACCCTCGCACTCCAAATGAAACTAGAATGTACCCTCTTTCTACTCCGTGTATTTCCCAAAAAAAAAAAAAATAGGTTTGGGGAAATTAGGGCACTTTTCCTCTGAAATTCTGCTTCAAATCACCAAATCTTGAGTTTGTCTATGGCGGAGTACCCAAAATAAGCCATAATTTTCGGACATGCCCATATAAATCACAGGCTGTACCACGGAAGCTTAGTGGAATTGTTTACCCTCGCACTTCAAAATGAAGTAGAATGTTTGGGCTCTTCAGTGATGTATAACTTGCTTTGATTGGTCAGAGAGAAATTAGGGAACTTTTCTTGTCAAATCAAAGAATGTTTTACAAAACTGCTTGTGACTTTGCTAAAGCGTGCGAGCTTTTGTGCTGTCCATTGTACACAATTCCCCTAATGCTTACGGACAACGGACGAGTGTGCGTAAACAAACGATTGTGTTTGTGCTGTGGAACGAAGGCGGGAGAGTTCAAGTTATTCACAATTTTCGCTGGATATCATGCCTTTTGAATCGTCTTTCGTCCACATTATAACAGATTAGTCTTTATTGATATTCTGACAATCCTGCAGAGTGTATTACAACTTCTTTCAGAGCTAAATATTCCCAAATTCAAGGATCATCATGCGTATTTTGCTCTGCAGAGATGACTTGAGGTTGCAACAAGCCGTGCTTGAACAGACCATGGTTCAGTCCCATTAAATCAACAGGGGTGAATGAACCCATTATGTAGATACTGTACGCGTTGGTGTGTGTGCTCGTGAATGATCAACTTGTGTGGTGAAACGGAAATGCCGTTGTAGGGAATCTAGATTCCCGGTACTAAAAATACTAATATCATTTCATTATTAGCTGTCAGATAAAAAAGAATGGCTTCCATGTTCATGCATTCTGTCCCTCCAGTAAGCACACGCACGGTTCTCCCGATTCCCTTACAATGGACGAGTCCGCTCCTTCCCATATTATGCTCGAGTGCACTCGGCTGTTGGCTCTCGGCGACTACGTGCACTCTGGTCTGCATGGGCGTCACCAGGGGGGGTGCGTTGGGTGCGAACGCACCCCCCTTCAGATCCTTAAAAAAAAAAAAAAAAAAAAAATCAGTCTGCGAGCGACCTCAACGCCGGACACTAAATAATTACTCTTTTCTATTTTTTTTTTTATATTTTGCACCAGGGACACACACACACACACACAAATCAATTCGCACCCCTGGTTCTGGCAGCACTGATTTTATCTATTAATATTCTACAGTGTTTACTATTTATCGACCGTACTGTACATCCGTACGATACGGAGCACTTATACACGTTTGCATGTAGGCCTACGTGTGCTACTTACAAGTATGTAGGGTCTATGTACGTTACTTCTGACCAATCCATATTGCCAACCCAAGAGCGAGCCTTAGCCTCATTAGCAAAAGATTTTAAAAAATGGAGGGGCAAGCATATCATTTTGCCCACCTCCCCTCCCCCCTCCATAATTCCAGAGACGAGAAGATTTTCGTATCTTTTTTTTTGACAGAAAAACAAAAAGTTACCCCCATAAAAATATTGGAGGGGCACGCATATTTTAATTTTGCCCCCCCCCATAATTAATAATTCCCGAAATGAGATTTTCTTGCTTTTGAAAGAAAACAAAAATATTGCCCCCATAAAAATATTGGAAGGCAAGCGCACCATTTGCCCCACCCCGCATAATCATAATTCCCGCGATGAAAAGATTTTCTTGCTTTTTTGTTAGAATTCAAGAAATTTGTCCAATTATTTCACCCAAAAGCAGTGGAGTAACTACGGAGGGGGGGGGGGGTGCGCCCCCCTCCCAATCCGCTGGTAAAAGATAGTATACCGAAATAGTAATTCAGGTGTTAGTAAACTGCTTTTGAATGAAAAGGTGATCAAGAAATAAGATATTTTTCTATGATTTCTTTTAACCATAATTAGATAGGTATATAGTGTGAAACATTGTTCAAAATGCCCGGATCCGACAAGGGATTGTGATTCAGCGTGATTCCTGGTTGGCATTCTGCATATAAGCAGGATGTGCGCAGTGTACTCAGTACATCCGAACGAAGAGTGGCTACAATGTTGCGCAATGTGATGTAGAATGTCAAAGCTAGATCATTGATTTTGCAGTGTTGCTTTACATGCTAGTCTATGTAAAAATGTCTTGCATTGCCAATAAAAAGACTTGACCTGGGCTAATTCCTAACTTTTCCATGTACATATAATACACACACACAAACAAACACGCACAATTAGTTTAGGGGATGCTCTAAAGTGCAGATTTTGGACATCCTTTCCCCGCTTGGTCACTTCGACGCCACCTCGCTGGTCAAACCTCCCACAGTATAAGAACAATGAACATAAACCCACACCCTTGACTACCAATGGGGGATCCAGGGAGAGGGGCGCACCAGGCGCACCAGGCGCACCGGGCGTCCCCCCCCCCCCCTCCCCCTTTAATTTCCAAAGCGAAAAAAAAAATATAGCTTCAAACGGCAGTTTTTGGACAGTAAAATGTCAAAACTTTCAAGCTCGCTCGCTCCTCTCGCTCGCATTTAATCGTAATGCCATTCTCCTGAAGTTGCTGCTAGTAATTGCCGGCAGTTGCGCCTGGTACGCCCCCCCCCCTTAATTTCCAGAGCAAAAAAAATATGGCTACAAACGGCAATTTGGGGACTGTAAAATGTCAAAATTTTCAAGCTCGCTCGCTCCGTTCGCTCGCATTTAATCTTTATGCCATTCTTCTGATGTTGCTGCCAGTATACCATTGCCTGCAGTTGCGCCCGTTGCGCTCCCCCCCCCCTTAATTTCCAAAGCGAAAAAATATGGCTAAGAACGGCAGTTCTTGGACTGTAAAATGTAAAATTTTCAAGCTCGCTCTCTTCGCTCGCTCGCATTTAATCGTTATGCAATTCATCTGATGTTGCTGCCAGTAATTGCCAGCAGTTCCGCCCGTGCCCCTCCCCCTTAATTTCCAAAGCGACAAAATATGGCTAAGAAAAGAGCGGCAGTTTTTGGACGGTAAAATGTAATATTTTCAAGCTCGCTCGTTCCGCTCGCTCGAATGTAATCATTATGCTCTCCTGATAGTGCTGCCAGTATTGCTGCCACCTCCTTTATTTCCAAAACGAAAAAATATGGCTCCAAATGGCAGTTTTGGGACTGTAAAATGTCAAAATTTTCAAGCTCGCTCTCTTCGCTCGCTCGCATCTAATTGTTATGCCATTCACCTGATGTTGCTGCCAGTAATTGCAAACAGTATAAGATGCGCCCGATGTGCCCCCTAAATTTCCAAAGCAAAAAAAAAATACGGCTACAAACGGCAGTTTTTGGACTGTAAAATGTCAAAATTTTCAAGCTCGCTCGCATTTAATTGTTATGCAATTCTCCTGATGTTGCTGCCAGTTATTACCGGCAGTTGCGCCCGTTGCGCCCCCACCCCTCCTTTATTTCGAAAGCGAAAAAATATGGCTCCAAATGGCAGTGTTTGGACTGTAAAATGTCAAAATTTTCAAGCTCGCTCTCTTCGCTCACTCGCATTTAATTGTTATGCCATTCACCTGATGTTGCTGCCAGTAATTGCCAGCAGTTGCGCCCGGTGCGCCCTACCCCCCTTAATTTCCAAAGCAAAAAAAAAAAAAAAATATGGCTACAAACGGCAGTTTTTGGACTGTAAGATGTCAAAATTTTCAAGCTCGCTCGCTCGCTCGCTCGCATTTAATTGTTATGCAATTCTCCTGATGTTGCTGCCAGTAATTACCGGCAGTTGCGCCCGTTGCGCCCCCACCCCTCCTTTATTTCGAAAGCGAAAAAAGATGACTCCAAATGGCAGCGTTTGGACTGTAAAATGTCAAAATTTTCAAGCTCGCTCTCTTCGCTCGCTCGCATTTAATTGTTATGCCACTCCTGATGTTGCTGCCAGTAATTGCCAGCAGTTGCGCCCGGTGCGCCCCCCTTAATTTACAAAGCAAAAAAATATGGCTACAAACGGCAGTTTTTGGACTGTAAAATGTCAAAATTTTCAAGCTCGCTCGATCCGCTCGCTCGCATGTAGTCGTTATGCCATTCCCCTGATATCGCTGCCAGTAATTTGTCGTTTCACACCATTTCCATTATCCATTTATATAGGGGTGCAACCCTCTCCGGCACTTACACACACTCCCCCCACCCTTGCTCGCTCCCTCGCATACTACCCCAACCCCCCCCCCCCCCCCCCCCCAAGATGAAATCCTAGCTACCGGTGCCCTTTCCCCGCTTGGTTTCCCTAAAAAAACAGTAAAAGTCTAGGGATTGAGAGCTTCCTATCAAAATGTCTGTCAAAAAAAATCTCGTGAACATTTAGTGTCAAAACGCACCCCCCTTGAAAAAAAGCTGGTGACGCCCCTGATAAAGAACTAAGCGCACCGCGTGACAGCTGTGGATATCATAACCCTTTGGATATTCCCTTCGCTGCCTTGAATAAAGACTAAGCGCACCGCGTTTACAACAGAACACCTGTGGACATACAGAAGGCAGTGCTCTTCTTTGTATAGCGGTTTAGTTTCGATTCAGAAGTATAGGGATATAAATACGCGACCAAATTGGTTAAAAATTCATTTATTATGACTAAGCTACTCATTTGGAAATGCTATCATAGCTTGATAAGCATATCTATGCCCGACAAACAAAATGACACCAAAAAGGTTGTGCCACCTCAGATGGTACCAACAACCCATTTTTCGGGTCTTGGCCCATGGACTAATTTGAAGACAGAAATTTTCTCACGTCCATTACATCCAGGCTCTGATTCTCACGATTGCACACGCACGTAAATCCTATGCATATCCGGGGCGGAGATATTATTCACATTTTTGAAGGTAAGCAAACCATAGATCGATCTAATTATAACTTGTTGAGTTTTTCCAGTATTATGGGCTACTACCTCTCCGTAAACGACCATCTAAGTTACCTTACGAATAACCCCGGGCCCGGGACGCGTTTTTTTTAAAGACGGCACAGATTGGGGCATGGCGCGTGTTAAACCTATCGGAAAAACGTTGGGTTAGGGTTTTTGGTTATGGTTATGGTTATGGTTAGGGTTAGGGTTAGGGTTAGGGTTTGATGGTTAGGGTTAGGATTAGGATTAGGGTTAGGTTTAGGGATAGGGTCCCCGATAGATTTTTAGTTTCCCCAATCTGTGCCGTCTAAAAAAAACACGCGCCCGGGACGCTCCTTGTAACGTTAGTGTACACAGTTAGCTATGGGGCTGGTCGCAGTTACCTTATAAACACCTAACTTACTTGCTTACTTGGGTATACTTGGGTGTAGAGACTGGAAGCTAAGCTTATTTGTCCCTCGTTACAGTTCTGTCCCGTCTCAGGTAGGGCTCATATTTGATTGGGTTGTTTCTCCAGTGTCTTTCTAGGGACGACTTGAATTGGTTTATGGTGGTAGCGTTGATGACCTCCTTGGGAAGTGCATTCCAATTGTTAACATTTCTTATTGAGAAAGCAGACTGCCTCAGACTAGAATGGATACGTTGTTTGACAAGTTTGAGACCATGACCTCTTGTTGTTGAACCGCTGGCCAGTTGGAAGAATTTAGAGGGATCTACTCTGTCGAAGCCTTTCAGAATTTTGAACATCTGTATCAAGTCAGCCCTCTGTCTTCTGTAAGCCAGAGTGGGAAGGTGCAGTTCTCTGAGTCTTTCTGGGTATGTCATTTGTTTCAGTTCAGGAAGAAGCCTTGTTGCCCTTTGTTGGACTTTTTCTAGCATGTCCTCATCCCTCTTCAGTGTTGGGTGCCATACTGAGTTGCAGTATTCCAATGTTGGTCTCACAATTGTTTTGTAGAGTGAGAGAAAGCCCTTCTTCTGTAGAGTTGTGAAAGATCTCTTAATCATTCCCACTTTACTGTTGGCTCTATTGGCAGCATCTGCTGAGTGTTTACTGAAAGACAAATTCTCCTGAAATAGCACCCCCAAATCTCTTTCTTCACTTCCACATGTTATTGAGTCCTATATATGAGATGGGATTTGAGTCAGTATCCAGTGTGTAGTCATACCTGTGGTTTTTCCTCCCGTAGTGCAGGAAAACAGCTAGAATCCGAGGCCGAAACTCAACTGTTAGGTGTTTCATAGGATCTAATACTACAGTAATACTTTGAGTCTTTGTGCATGTTGGGATGGGGCTCGGCCTATTCGCGGACTATTTCATAAGTCGATATTTAACTTTTTAACGTTAGAAACGCATTTTTCAAACAAAATAGAGTCTAGACCAGGTTATGATTTCCAAAATTAACAAAAATGAGTGACGAATGTAACCGTCATTGACATTGTACATCTGACATTGTAACTGTGTGAGGGGGTTACTTGTACTTTTGTAGGCACCTACAGAGCGAAGTTGAAAAAATGCCTCTCATGATACATCGATCATCAGGAGCTATCTTCTAATAGAGTTCTAAAAGTTCTAACGTTAACATTATGCGCTTCAGAAAATACTGGGACACACTAAACTCCGAGTCTAAATTCTCCAGAACGTTAGTCGTAGGCCTAACGTTAACTACTAACAGTGTAATGTTAGATCTTAAAGAAACTAATAGAACTAGACACGGTCTAGTCTACATGTACTTAAGTTGGGGTTCTAAACGAGGTAGGGCTTACTCTAAGTCTAACTGTAAAAGTCTAACCGTTAGTCTAAACAAGTCTCACAACCGTTGGCGTTAATTGTAGGCCCTACTCATGTTATTCTATTCCAACTAGAACAGCATTAACGCGAAATAGGCCTACTATTACTAACGGGTTAGGCCCAACTAGTATTAAGTACTAGTAGGTAGTCTAGAACTCCGGTTAGGTCCCCACTCACCCTTCACCGCTATAGCTGGGGACTTCTTTCACAGGGCTGCCAACTCTCACGGTTAGGTCCCCACTCACCCTTCACCGCTATAGCTGGGGACTTCTTTCAACCTCCATAGACTTTACGCATTAGTGGAGACACACACGCAGAATGAGAGGGGACCGATATCACGATTTAGCCCTAGAACGTAGTAGAAGCAGAACCTAGACCACTGTTAAACATCTAGGGCCTACATTGAACGGTTTTCCAGGATAAGCTATATCCTAGGGCCTAGGTCCGGTTCTCATTGCGGTATTATAGACCTAACGTTAGGCCTACAGTGCAGTGGTATGAACTCTACATGGACTACAAGCATAGCATCATGCACACAGAGATGATCACTGTAAAGTATGTAGAGGGAGACGTCTGGTCGAGTTTAGACCACGGTTAGAGATCGACGTATATAAAGCTGTGCTATAATTAACCCTATTTTAACTGGGGGGTCAAATTGACCCCCTTCTCGACATTTCACGCCACGATTCCGCAACGCGCAAAGATTTTGCCGCGTCATTTCATGACTTTTTTTTCATTGAAGTCTCCCGCATATTTTGAGACCAAATTTGCGACGTCCGGATACACCGTTTTGAAGTTACGCAATGTTTTGCATATGCATGTCAACCTGAAAACAGCTCAAATTCATGATTTCTGTGCAAATCCTATGCAAATTGTGGTTTGTTTTTTTTTTTTGGTTAATTGATATAAATTAGATTATTTCAACTTTTAACCATTGAAATTAATCAATTCTAATGTAGATAAGCTTGAAAAAGTGCCTGCAACAAATTTTGGAAAAAAAACCAAACAAACAATGGAAAACAAAAGATCGAAAAAACAGTAAAAAAAATGAAAAATTAACAAAACAATAAAAAACAAAGGAAACTGATTTTGACTGCGCTATTTTTTCAAAAGAAAATTGATGTGTCTTGAGGAACTCTGACACAAAAATTTAGCAATCCTTCAGTCTTTTTGTTGGAGTTATATGTAAAAATATAATTTCATGCATAAATTTGCATAATTAATTTATTCAAAAATATAAAATCAACATTTTTTCTATTGTATGACCGTGTAATCTTGTAGTTGACATCCGGCTCTATTTTCAGGCAAAATTTTGCGGCCATCGCGTGATCGGCGGCCGAGATCTGAAGGGGGGGTCAAATTGACCCCCCCCCCCCCCCCCCCCCCCCCATATGGAAAACTTGCGCGCATTTGCTCCGGAGCGAGAGCACCGGTGCTTATAACACGTGAAAAGACGCGTCATATCCCCCTCCTTTGGGACAAAAATAGCTCTGCACAAAAAACATGGCTATGAATCCAAAACCCTCGCACTCCAAATGAAACTAGAATGTACCCTCTTTCTACTCCGTGTATTTCCCAAAAAAAAAAAAAAAATAGGTTTGGGGAAATTAGGGCACTTTTCCTCTGAAATTCTGCTTCAAATCACCAAATCTTGAGTTTGTCTATGGCGGAGTACCCAAAATAAGCCATAATTTTCGGACATGCCCATATAAATCACAGGCTGTACCACGGAAGCTTAGTGGAATTGTTTACCCTCGCACTTCAAAATGAAGTAGAATGTTTGGGCTCTTCAGTGATGTATAACTTGCTTTGATTGGTCAGAGAGAAATTAGGGAACTTTTCTTGTCAAATCAAAGAATGTTTTACAAAACTGCTTGTGACTTTGCTAAAGCGTGCGAGCTTTTGTGCTGTCCATTGTACACAATTCCCCTAATGCTTACGGACAACGGACGAGTGTGCGTAAACAAACGATTGTGTTTGTGCTGTGGAACGAAGGCGGGAGAGTTCAAGTTATTCACAATTTTCGCTGGATATCATGCCTTTTGAATCGTCTTTCGTCCACATTATAACAGATTAGTCTTTATTGATATTCTGACAATCCTGCAGAGTGTATTACAACTTCTTTCAGAGCTAAATATTCCCAAATTCAAGGATCATCATGCGTATTTTGCTCTGCAGAGATGACTTGAGGTTGCAACAAGCCGTGCTTGAACAGACCATGGTTCAGTCCCATTAAATCAACAGGGGTGAATGAACCCATTATGTAGATACTGTACGCGTTGGTGTGTGTGCTCGTGAATGATCAACTTGTGTGGTGAAACGGAAATGCCGTTGTAGGGAATCTAGATTCCCGGTACTAAAAATACTAATATCATTTCATTATTAGCTGTCAGATAAAAAAGAATGGCTTCCATGTTCATGCATTCTGTCCCTCCAGTAAGCACACGCACGGTTCTCCCGATTCCCTTACAATGGACGAGTCCGCTCCTTCCCATATTATGCTCGAGTGCACTCGGCTGTTGGCTCTCGGCGACTACGTGCACTCTGGTCTGCATGGGCGTCACCAGGGGGGGTGCGTTGGGTGCGAACGCACCCCCCTTCAGATCCTTAAAAAAAAAAAAAAAAAAAAATCAGTCTGCGAGCGACCTCAACGCCGGACACTAAATAATTACTCTTTTCTATTTTTTTTTTATATTTTGCACCAGGGACACACACACACACACACAAATCAATTCGCACCCCTGGTTCTGGCAGCACTGATTTTATCTATTAATATTCTACAGTGTTTACTATTTATCGACCGTACTGTACATCCGTACGATACGGAGCACTTATACACGTTTGCATGTAGGCCTACGTGTGCTACTTACAAGTATGTAGGGTCTATGTACGTTACTTCTGACCAATCCATATTGCCAACCCAAGAGCGAGCCTTAGCCTCATTAGCAAAAGATTTTAAAAAATGGAGGGGCAAGCATATCATTTTGCCCACCTCCCCTCCCCCCTCCATAATTCCAGAGACGAGAAGATTTTCGTATCTTTTTTTTTGACAGAAAAACAAAAAGTTACCCCCATAAAAATATTGGAGGGGCACGCATATTTTAATTTTGCCCCCCCCCCATAATTAATAATTCCCGAAATGAGATTTTCTTGCTTTTGAAAGAAAACAAAAATATTGCCCCCATAAAAATATTGGAAGGCAAGCGCACCATTTGCCCCACCCCGCATAATCATAATTCCCGCGATGAAAAGATTTTCTTGCTTTTTTGTTAGAATTCAAGAAATTTGTCCAATTATTTCACCCAAAAGCAGTGGAGTAACTACGGAGGGGGGGGGGGGGTGCGCCCCCCTCCCAATCCGCTGGTAAAAGATAGTATACCGAAATAGTAATTCAGGTGTTAGTAAACTGCTTTTGAATGAAAAGGTGATCAAGAAATAAGATATTTTTCTATGATTTCTTTTAACCATAATTAGATAGGTATATAGTGTGAAACATTGTTCAAAATGCCCGGATCCGACAAGGGATTGTGATTCAGCGTGATTCCTGGTTGGCATTCTGCATATAAGCAGGATGTGCGCAGTGTACTCAGTACATCCGAACGAAGAGTGGCTACAATGTTGCGCAATGTGATGTAGAATGTCAAAGCTAGATCATTGATTTTGCAGTGTTGCTTTACATGCTAGTCTATGTAAAAATGTCTTGCATTGCCAATAAAAAGACTTGACCTGGGCTAATTCCTAACTTTTCCATGTACATATAATACACACACACAAACAAACACGCACAATTAGTTTAGGGGATGCTCTAAAGTGCAGATTTTGGACATCCTTTCCCCGCTTGGTCACTTCGACGCCACCTCGCTGGTCAAACCTCCCACAGTATAAGAACAATGAACATAAACCCACACCCTTGACTACCAATGGGGGATCCAGGGAGAGGGGCGCACCAGGCGCACCAGGCGCACCGGGCGTCCCCCCCCCTCCCCCTTTAATTTCCAAAGCGAAAAAAAAAATATAGCTTCAAACGGCAGTTTTTGGACAGTAAAATGTCAAAACTTTCAAGCTCGCTCGCTCCTCTCGCTCGCATTTAATCGTAATGCCATTCTCCTGAAGTTGCTGCTAGTAATTGCCGGCAGTTGCGCCTGGTACGCCCCCCCCCCTTAATTTCCAGAGCAAAAAAAATATGGCTACAAACGGCAATTTGGGGACTGTAAAATGTCAAAATTTTCAAGCTCGCTCGCTCCGTTCGCTCGCATTTAATCTTTATGCCATTCTTCTGATGTTGCTGCCAGTATACCATTGCCTGCAGTTGCGCCCGTTGCGCTCCCCCCCCTTAATTTCCAAAGCGAAAAAATATGGCTAAGAACGGCAGTTCTTGGACTGTAAAATGTAAAATTTTCAAGCTCGCTCTCTTCGCTCGCTCGCATTTAATCGTTATGCAATTCATCTGATGTTGCTGCCAGTAATTGCCAGCAGTTCCGCCCGTGCCCCTCCCCCTTAATTTCCAAAGCGACAAAATATGGCTAAGAAAAGAGCGGCAGTTTTTGGACGGTAAAATGTAATATTTTCAAGCTCGCTCGTTCCGCTCGCTCGAATGTAATCATTATGCTCTCCTGATAGTGCTGCCAGTATTGCTGCCACCTCCTTTATTTCCAAAACGAAAAAATATGGCTCCAAATGGCAGTTTTGGGACTGTAAAATGTCAAAATTTTCAAGCTCGCTCTCTTCGCTCGCTCGCATCTAATTGTTATGCCATTCACCTGATGTTGCTGCCAGTAATTGCAAACAGTATAAGATGCGCCCGATGTGCCCCCTAAATTTCCAAAGCAAAAAAAAATACGGCTACAAACGGCAGTTTTTGGACTGTAAAATGTCAAAATTTTCAAGCTCGCTCGCATTTAATTGTTATGCAATTCTCCTGATGTTGCTGCCAGTTATTACCGGCAGTTGCGCCCGTTGCGCCCCCACCCCTCCTTTATTTCGAAAGCGAAAAAATATGGCTCCAAATGGCAGTGTTTGGACTGTAAAATGTCAAAATTTTCAAGCTCGCTCTCTTCGCTCACTCGCATTTAATTGTTATGCCATTCACCTGATGTTGCTGCCAGTAATTGCCAGCAGTTGCGCCCGGTGCGCCCTACCCCCCTTAATTTCCAAAGCAAAAAAAAAAAAAAAATATGGCTACAAACGGCAGTTTTTGGACTGTAAGATGTCAAAATTTTCAAGCTCGCTCGCTCGCTCGCTCGCATTTAATTGTTATGCAATTCTCCTGATGTTGCTGCCAGTAATTACCGGCAGTTGCGCCCGTTGCGCCCCCACCCCTCCTTTATTTCGAAAGCGAAAAAAGATGACTCCAAATGGCAGCGTTTGGACTGTAAAATGTCAAAATTTTCAAGCTCGCTCTCTTCGCTCGCTCGCATTTAATTGTTATGCCACTCCTGATGTTGCTGCCAGTAATTGCCAGCAGTTGCGCCCGGTGCGCCCCCCTTAATTTACAAAGCAAAAAAATATGGCTACAAACGGCAGTTTTTGGACTGTAAAATGTCAAAATTTTCAAGCTCGCTCGATCCGCTCGCTCGCATGTAGTCGTTATGCCATTCCCCTGATATCGCTGCCAGTAATTTGTCGTTTCACACCATTTCCATTATCCATTTATATAGGGGTGCAACCCTCTCCGGCACTTACACACACTCCCCCCACCCTTGCTCGCTCCCTCGCATACTACCCCAACCCCCCCCCCCCCCCCCCCAAGATGAAATCCTAGCTACCGGTGCCCTTTCCCCGCTTGGTTTCCCTAAAAAAACAGTAAAAGTCTAGGGATTGAGAGCTTCCTATCAAAATGTCTGTCAAAAAAAATCTCGTGAACATTTAGTGTCAAAACGCACCCCCCTTGAAAAAAAGCTGGTGACGCCCCTGGTCTGTCATACCCTAAATGCGCGAAATCGTGCGAAAGTTTTCCATATGCCCCCCGTAAAAACTTGGTCTCCAATAGCCCAGTTGAAATAGGGTTAATGCAATAGACTAGAAGCGTCTAGAAACTCTACATTGCTATTGAGTCGACAGCCGAATCACTGACACTGTGTTGCCAGAAGGTGATCTCGATTGATACGGTAATAAAAAAAAAATGGTGAAATTTGGTTTTTTATATAATTGTGATGACCTATGTAGTAAAAAGGACTTTTATTTGCCACCACATTCGAGCATCCACACAGCTGGGAGAATACCATAGTGCTATTGCACTCCCACGTCATGTGTGGCAATCATAAAGTAAGAAATACGATGCATGCACTGTTAAGTGTTAGTCCACTGTGACATCACACTTCTAGCTGAAGATCAACGTGCTCACACATCATGGAGATCGATCCCCCTTTTTAGCAGACGACAACGGGTACTATATTTGAACATTGTTTTTTATGAAAGTTACAGGTGACCTTAGGCATTGAAATTTGGCAGAGATCATCTTTGGGTCTTTCTAAATATGCTGATCGATGTAGCTAAAAAGTAATTTCTAGCTTTTCTATTGATGCACACTTAGTATTTGTGTGAACAAAACGGAACTGCATATTGTCTTGTGGAGATGAGTTCTAAATCCATTTCTGAACATTGTGTTTTCATGCTTTCCTCCAGATAAAAAGACGTAACATGACAGTTCTTCGGGAGTGATGGTGATTTAAAGGAACTCGGTATAGGGGTCATCATTTGGAGAACGAAGACAGATTGATAGCTGTACAGTCTCTGTCACACCACGAGGGTGCAGATCACCAGATTGAAGAAGTACATGTAACAGATGTGGCCAACGACGAGCCATTGAATGCAGGGTTGACGAATGCTGGAAACACCGGGCCAACATCAGCGAAGGAGCCTCTGAGATATGGACTTCCATTGCACTAACCCTGCTGTAAGCTATTCTGTTGTTTTCCACGATGATTAATGAAGGGAGACTAGTTTGAAATTGATTCACATTTATTTTACATTCTAGAGTCTCAGTAATTACATAAGAGGCTACATTAAGAGACTGAAAGCTTTGTTGGTTTTGTTTTGTTTGAAGAAATGATTTTCAAGTATTAATTATTCTTCATGGAGCAGTTTTGGAGCTGTCCTTCTCTCTGAAAATGAAAGCCTTGAGAGGTTAGTACTCGTATTTAAGAAAAATGTGTACTTGCTGTATCGACAGAAGTGAAAACCATGTTATGGTCAGTCTTGAGTTGTGTAAGTAGAGCTGAACGTTGCTTATGGCAAATATGTATATTAAATGATTTTGCACTTCAAGTTTATAATGTAAACTGGAGGGACCTATTACTTAGTATCCTCATGCCATAATTTGTATGATTTGTAAAACCTTTAAATTTTACTTATTTGCCCAGGAATTCAACACACACATCACTCCAAGGGGGAGGAGATACTTCAATAGCTGATGGAAGGAGTTCTGACTGCTCCAAGGAGACACCTGCTTATCCAGATCATCGTAGCATATTTCTTGTTGATAATGGAAGCAGAAAACTGTACAGCGTAAGTTCAATTGTTTGAATAATGGTCTGGAAAACCAGTTTCCCATTGTCATGTCTTGTACTATACATTTCCATGCAATATAGCACCATCTAATTTGCCTGTTCACTTTTGTTTTTGTCTTCTCAAATATAGAGAATAACAGTCTAAAATGTGCCCCCCCCAAAAAAAAAAAAAAAAAAATGAATAAATAAATAAAATTATAAATAAATAAAAATAAAAATGAAGGGACCGGTAAGTATAACGTTGTAAATGAAGTGATGGTTATAGATTTAAAAATAAAGACTGATATACTTGTATGAAACATGTAAACAGAGTGTACCTACAAGACTCCGCGCTGACTTATTTTCTTGGTAGCCCCATTGGGCCACATGTAAATGATAATAGTCCTAATACTTATGATATAATTACAATAATGATGAATAAAAAAAATGGAAATTGATTTGCCATAAAGTTCGATGGATAATCACATCTTGTATTTTTCTACTAACTGTGCACATCCACACTTAACCCATCTGCATGAAATTTTCATTTGTATTAACTGATATTTGGTGTAAGAAGCACATGAATAAATGTACTTGAAACAGCGGTACTGAATAGCAATAGAAATTAATGCCAAGAAAAAAAAAATGAAAATAGTTCAGCCCCTTAAAAGATTGAAATGAGGGTCAATTTTTTGATGCTATATATTTGCTTCGTAGAATATGATTAACACTCTTCTTGCTTCCTTTTTAAATTCAGATACCCAAGTAGTGAGCAAAAGACGCGTTGAAGCCAAGGCAGTTGCGATGCAGTACCCCACTTTGTGAGACACCACACAAGGTGCACAAGGATATGTAAGTTTATACTCATAAGTTTATGTGATCTACAACTTTTTAGCCCTCTTTAGCAGAAAGCTTAAGTGACATACATGGTATCTTATTCATCTAGCTTTTAAAAACTTGAACATTTTCAACTTTTCTCCAGAGATAGTGGACAGAATTCTCGCTATCGCCAATGACGTAAAAAGTACCCGGATGTGGCTTTTTCGTCAAGATTTAGTGCACTTGGTAGCAAGTTTAGGGCACTTCCGGCGCGGAGCATAATTTGCACAACGCTAGCGTGCGCGTACGTGTACCTTACCTATAGCGCCGCGCCGACCACGGTAGTACAGTAGGCGGCTGTACCGCCCGAGCCAGCGAGTGGCGCGGCCAGGCCTGTCATACTCGTACACTGTAGTCGAGTCCCCGCCGGCGGCCGGCCTTGCATTAGCATGCACCACTGCATGCAGCGCATAAGCTAACACATACCGGTACAGCGTGCTGCTTGATCATGCGATCGATGTGCACATCACAGATCAGTCATCTCTGCATACGCTGAAAATATGCTGGAAAATATTCACCCACCTGGATATCGTCATAGAATGCCCATCTTTTTTTTAATTTGTTCTCTCTAGAAATGTCGCGAACACAATCGGGAACGAACAGTGATCTCGTACTTATCCTGTCTCCGAAGCAACTTCTCCTAAGTAAGTACAGTACATGTACGTACAATGTACGTAGGCACTAGGCCTACTACCTAGTGCTATGCTACTACCACTACTAGTTGACCCACGCGGCCACGTCACGTCTCCCATGCCAGTAAGGGTCCTATTTCTGCAGATTTTTTTTCATTTATTGTCGTGCGAACAACACATGGCAGCTTCGCAGCAACAACCAATAGTCGTATTAACAGCAATTTCTTAAGAATGGAGAAATTTCAAATCATATTAAAGCTGTAATTCAAGTCGAGAAAACAGGAAGTACACGTAGAATACAGTCGGTTGTGTGTGTAAATAGCATTAGTCACGTATGCGTATCACGCGCGTACGAACGGAAGTGATTTTGCTACCGGACTATCCCATAATGCACCGTAAATGACGCTTAAATCAACATCCGGGTACTTTTTACGTCATTGGCGATAGCGAGAATTCAACCATACTAGGAGTTGATCATCCTTGTTTAGTTAGGGGGCAAGGACCCAAAGTTGTTCAGGATATGGTCATGAGCCCCCCCACCCCCCCCCCCCCCCCCAAAAAAAAGAAAAAAAATGGCCTTTACAGGGAAATTAATTGCATCTATGTCTTAATTAAATCATTGGGCAAATATACAGGCAATGTGGGGGCTTTTGATAATCTTTGATGTACATGTTCATAGATGTCTAATAAATTTTGTGTGCAGATTGGTCTGATTCCATGACTTAGGTTGGATGTACGTAAACTCCAACGTAACGTAATGTAACGTAAGCTCCAACATGCCAGTTGCGCCGTTCATTTATCATAAACCTATTCTCGTTTTCTTCCATAAGAATGCCACTACATGTATTTCTACTGCTATCAGATCTTCTTCAGTTATAGTCAACTCTGTGCCAAAGTGAAATTTGTTGAGACTCGAGAAAAAGCTTTGACCTACGATGCATTCTTATATTTCAGGAGTACCTGTATGACAAGGATCTCGGGATTCATTGAGTATCGTTTGGAGACCTTGAGGAGCTATGACACCACTCATCAACTCAGGCAGAGAGAGAGTAGTTGCAGCTCCCACCAAGCCCCTGACTGAACACAATTCCAACGTTAGATTAGAAGCCCAACGAGAAGAGACAGCTACCATCGGTGTATAGGCCTACGTACATATCCTTGCTTTTTCCTCTTTTGAGATACATTAAATGCTCCTCTGAAGTTGGAACTTACATTCTTGTTGAAGAGTCAGCCTCATCAGGCTCATTGTCCCCGCCGAACGAGTTCGAGCAGGGGACTATGAAACGGGCTCCGTACGTGTGTGTGTCCGTGTGTCCGTCCGTCCGTCCATGTGTCCGTCCGTCCGTCCGTGTGTCCGTGTGTGCGTCCGTGTGTGATCAAAATCTTCAATTTGCTACTTCTCTGTCATTTATGAGCCAATTTTGATTCTGTTTGCTTTATATGATAGCACTACATGGGAGCTTTGAAACTTCTACACAGAATTTCAGTCGTGACCTTTGACCTTGACCTTTGACCTATATTGTACATTTTGCTACAAAATGCTACTCCTTCACCATTTCTAACCCGATTTCGATTCCGTTTGCTTTATGTGATGGCACTAGGTGAGGGCTTCAAAACTTCTACACAGAATTTTGACCTTTGACTTCTTTGACCTTTGACCTTGATTTTTTTACCTATATTGTACATTTTGCTACAAAATGCTACTCCTTCGCCATTTCTAACCCGATTTCGATTCCGTTTGCTTTATGTGATGGCACTAGGTGAGGGCTTCAAAACTTCTACACAGAATTTTGACCTTTGACTTCTTTGACCTTTGACCTTGATTTTTTACCTATATTGTACATTTTGCTACGAAATGCTACTCCTTCGCCATTTTTAACCCGATTTCGATTCCATTTGCTTTATATGATGGCACTAGTTGAGGGCCTCAAAACTTCTACACAGAATTTTGACCTTTGTCTTCTTTGACCTTTGACCTTGATTTTTGACCTATATTGTGCATTTTGCTACAGAATGCTACTCCTTCGCCATTTCTAACCCGATTTCGATTCCGTTTGCTTTATGTGATAGCACTAGGTGAGGGCTTCAAAACTTCTACACAGAATTTTGACCTTTGTCTTCTTTGACCTTTGACCTTGATTTTTGACCTATATTGTACATTGGCTACAAAATGCTACTCCGCCATTTCTAACCTAATTTCGATTCCATTTGCTTTATGTGATGGCACTAGGTGAGGGCTTCAAAACTTCTACACAGAATTTTGACCTTTGACTTCTTTGACCTTTGACCTTGATTTTTTACCTATATTGCACATTTTGTTACAAAATGCTACTTCCGGCGGGGACATATGTTACGCACCGCGTAATTTCTACTTTTCCTTGTCTGTAGTTGAACATGAAGCTGTTACCAGGACGTACTGCAGCACTTCAACACTAAAAGTAGAACAGGGCTCGTCGATGAAAAGAGTTTGTTTTGAAACTTCAAGCTGCCCTGAAAACAACCTTATTATAGGGAAGATTTTATTTTCCCAAACAACTGGCAGTATTCACCAAATATTGTGATGACACAAAACGATCCAAATTCTGTATGTTCATCCATGCTTCCTTCCATGTGTCCATCTGTTACAGTTTCAGTAACTTTTTTGAACTTCAATCGTAACCAAACTTGGATAATAGGTGCACTATGGTAACTTTCCCCTTATGACACACTTTGAAGTCACATGACAGGGTCAAAGCCTCAAAAGTAAAAAAACAAGGTCATTTGAGGTATAATTGTTAGTTTATTTTGGTTAACTGTTTCAAATTTTGTCAATTAGTGCTAGTTGATATTTAATTTGAATATTAGATGATCAAATATCAGTAACATAATAAACTGCCTTTAGTCAGAAACTGGCTTTCTGGTGAAAAAAAAAAGAAGATCTATTTTTAGGACAGAGAGTGGTCGATCCATGTACTGTTTTCAAAATGTGGTCTTAACAACTGCTAGTGAAGTGGGTAATGTTCACTGTGTCTATTTTAAACTCAACTGAGCCAAAGGCTTGAGTGAGCTATTGCGATCGATCGCTTTTTGTTCGTCATGCGTCGTGCATAGACTTTTACATTTTCATCTTCTTCTCAAGAACTGGTGGGCGGATATCAACCAAACTTGGTGGGGATCATTCTTAGGGGGTAGGGACCAAAAGTTGTTCATGTGGAGCATGTGGCCCAGGGGGACAGCCCCAAGGGGAAAAAGGGGGTAATCTTTAAAAATCTTCTTCTCCAGACCCTAAAACAATGCAGTTAATATGTTATTTGTAGATCTATACATTTACCTATAAAGAATATAGTTTGTTCATGGAAAGACCCAAGTTTCGGTGGTGGGGCCAAGGGGAAAAAACACATGTCCATCTTCTTCAAACCGGAGTCCAGATTTCAGTCAAACTTGGTTGGGATCATCCTTAGTGGGTAGGGTCCCAAGGTTGTTCATGTTGAGCATGTGGTCGAGGGGGGGGGGGGGGGGGCAAGGGAAGATGGGAGAAACTTTTGTGCTCCAGATCCAAAAGCATTATAGGCAAGATATGGTGTATGTGGATATCTTTATAGGTGTATAATATACGTTCAATGCCTCAATACCTATGATAACCTCCTTGGAGCTCGGGGGGGGGGGGGGGGGGGGGCAGAGGATAGGGCCCCCAAGAGAGGAAAAAAAAAATCTTGCTCTCCAGACCCGAAAGCATTACAGTCAAGATACCGGTACGTTTTAAGTAGATACCTTAAAGGTAGGGAATCCCATTTGCATGCCTTAAATGAAGAGTTGTATATATACAGTGGTATGTTGAAGAGAGTATCATTTTAGAAACTCCCATAAAGTATTGAAAGTGGAAGGTAACATTTAGTACACTTTTTTGACCATTAGATTTTGAATTGAATTTTTTTCGGGGCTCACCGTAAATTCCAGTACATTACTAGGCTACCTTTGCAGACCCATGCATTGCATGTGTGTCCATCATGTATATTTTGTGAAGAAAGTTCATCAAAACTTACAAACATTTCTATATACATTCTTGCCACACACTCTATATGTTATTACATCAGCTCTTATACTTTTAGATTTGTGTTTATAGATAAAAAATACAGAAGACTGCAACAAAAAGGCTTAGGTGTGGCTGACACACAGAACTACTGAGTAGTTGAGTTTTGTGCATTATTCAAATTGTAGATAACTGTTGACTTCCAAATTTCTCAGCAGTGGCCTAAACAAGTCCCCTGAGGTTCATATTTAATGTTTTGCTGCATTTTGGGAGGTCTGTAAAAGGTATCCCCTACCTTTAAAGATAAAGAATATTCATGAAATGTTGTTCATGACAATACCTCGGAAAACCCCTTTGGACAGACTGTTTTGTGTACTAACATCGGTCTTGTACTAGTCTTGATTTCATACCTTGATACCACCTTCAGAAATGCATCCTTTCTGTACAAAATGGCATGATATAAAAAGAAAGTCAAAATCTGAAATTGTTTAGAGAATTTGTTCCGTTTGTTGTATTTTTAGATCAGATTAATACATTACATGTACCTACATTTGTATTGGATGTTACATCACTGCAAGCCTCATTACATCTTATTCTTATGGACAGTAATGTGTTTTGTGTGTGAAAGTTTATGAAATATACTCTGTAATAACGAAATTGTATAGGAACCACACACATTATCTCAATGAGTTATTACTATATGCATATGTTATAATCATTTGTAAGAAAGCAACCAGAGTCAGATTTCTCTAATTAGATTCCAAAATACATGTATAACCGGGGGGCCAAAAGCTAAAAACAGAGGTCGAGTTGCACTCTCTCTACAAACTAAGTAGACCATGCTTATTTTCAAGTTTTTATTGTAACAAACAACATTCCACTGGTCTACCTCAAAAAATTTGTTGCGAAAGCCTCCAAATCCAAGATGGCGTCCAAGATGGCCGCCATATTTACTGAATTTGTTATTTGAAAGATAAAATTTGATTGAAAGATCAGATTTCAACAAATGTGATGTCATATGAAAGAGAATAAAATTTTCTACAAGTTGATACCATTTTTGTGGGTTATTGTGATAAGTGGATTGAGATTTTAAGGAAAAGACACTCATTTTTTGATATTTTTCTGAAAAAAGGAAAATCATGAAAATGCTTGATTCAGCATAAATCAGAGAAAGACTAAAGGATTATCTTGAAACGTTTCAAGAATTTTGTTTGACATATAATTAATATTTGGAGAAAATTAGGGGTCAGTACCGTTTTTGGTTCAGGAGTTATAACGTCTCAAACTTGAAAACTCACTATGTAAAAATGGCCACTTTAGTTGTGACAATACCTCGTTGGTCGTAAAAAGAGCCTGCGCGTGCCAAGACTACTACACGCACCACTGACACTGGCGCTTGTAGCAGTGCCAGTGGTGCGTGTAGTAGTCTTGGCAAACGCAGACATTTTCTTTGACAAACACGGGTTTGTGTCTGCAAACTAACTTTTCATACCAAGTGGTAGCTGAGGTGACGCTGATTGCTATTATTTCAAAGTAGATTGTTCTGAAGCAGATGAGATGAAGCAAAAATATCTTTCAAATAGAGGTAGAAGCTTGAAACAACCTTGCTATAGAAAGTTGAAAAAAAAATCTGGATCAATCACTCAAAAAATTCAAGATTGCAGGCCATCAAGGCTGACATAGTGTATAAAATTGCGCCAAAGTAAATGTATTATTTCGTTTTTGATACAATTTTGTCTGTTGTGCTATCTTAAACCGTTTTTATGGACACATTTTTAGAACCAGTGATATTCTACTCTCCGAAAAAGAAAAAAAAAACCAAATCGAGTGGAAGTTTTTGCTTTTGATGTGAGGAGTGAATAACAAGAAAAGGGTGAATTTAGAGTGAAATTGGAGTGACTTTTGAGTGAAAATGTTCATTTTCACTCATTTTAGAGTGACCTTAATAGGCAGGGCTCCACACTAACTTTTATTTTTGGTGGCCCAAAGGCAAATATCCGATCTTTTTTGGTGGCCCGATCAGGCCACCTATGTTCTTCATTTCTGACATTTTGGTGGCCCCGGGCCACCGGACCACCGTTAGTGTCGAGCCCTGCCTTAGGGATCACTTGTCACTCTTCGAGTGATCCCCGAGGTCACTCTAAAATGAATGAAAATGAACATTTTCACTCTCGAGTGATCCTGATATCTAATATGGGAAAGCATCTACCAATGGCATAAGCTCAGATCAATTGTGACACTATAACCCACATGAAATCAGCCTAAAAACAATGTAAGAAAAATCTGGTAACAGAAAATACAGTTTCAGCATGCTTATTTGTAAATGTGAATATACAGCACGAATAATCAATTTGGACAATTTTATTCGAACAATATACTGAAAAGTAATTTCGCATAACACATTTCGCACAACAAAGTTGAGAAATTGCCGCCATGTCGGATTTTTTTTTTTTTTTTTGGGGGGGGGGGGTTCGGATCAGAAGGGCTTTCAAGGACATCTACGGATCAGACATTATTACACATATACCATCATCATTCAGGCGTTTCTACAACAGCAGAGTAACATACAAGTAAAAAAGCATATCTTTGATACAGAAGCATTTCTTTTTTATCAAAGATTGGGCCTTACCCTAACACTGGAATGAGCTGCACCCCCCCCCCCCCAAAAAAAAAAAAAAAAAAAAACGACCCTCAATATGGTTTACACTAGCACAATATCGTTCGGATGTATAGGAACATGTAATAGACAGCAATATAAGAAGATTAAAAAAATATATCAAATTATAAGTTATAAGTTGAGATTTAACTTTGACGCAACACACTAAAGGTATTCTACCATTGGGAGAGATATCACATTCGATTTATATGTGCAGGTTAGTTGTATTACAAAACATTCTACCATGTAAAAAAAAATATAATAAAGCCTAAAACATACGGAGATATCACCATTGCTTTTCAAGAAACCATAGCCATAACTGTTGACATTTTAGTATATAAAAAAACATTCTTATCAGATCTATTTAGTATATCTAACAATATTTATTAATTATACTGATTTCAGTTTGTACATTAGTTGTTCTATCCCTAACTCACAGTTTAGAACTAGTTTGAGGAATTAAGTAAAGCTGGGTTTTTGTTTTACGTGCACTAATGGTAAATAATGCCTTGAACGACAACCTCGATTAATTACCGCCATCTTGAATTTTCTGTGGATACTATTTTTATCGCTAAATATTACACATTGGCAAAATTTGTGCCAAATTCCAAGCTCCTATCTCTTTTTGGAAAACACTTTCTGTTCAATTTTATCTGCCTCAGAACAATCTACTATGATGAAATGCTACAGTAATAGCGATCAGCGTCACCTACCACTTGGCATGAAAAGTTAGTTTGCAGGTACATACAAGCAAGTCACTAGACCGTTACAGTATTACATGTGACCATGTAAACACATTGTATGCAAAATTTATAATGCATAAATGTAATTTTTTCAAGTTTTAGACGTTAACTTGTTAATAGTGTATGATATTGCCTGTAATTCCAGAAATATGAATTATGTCTCAATCTCAGTAAATCTCAATCTCAATCGCAGGTTTCAAAATAATTCTTCAGGTCTTCTTTGATAAATACTAAATCATGCATTTTCACATTTCTTCCTTTTTTCAAAACAATATAAAAATATGGATTCCCCCCCCCCCCAATTTATCGCAATACACAGCTAAAGTGGTATCAACTTTTAGGAAGTTTTACTCTCCTTCATATGACATCAAATGTGTTGCAATCCAATGTCTCTATCAAATTTTATGTTTGAAATGTTAACTTCAATAAAAATGGCGGCCCTATTGGACCGCATCTGTACTTTGGAGGTTTTTGCAACAAATCTATTGAGGTGTACTTACGGAACATTGCTTAGTATGCTTAATATTATGTATGGTCTTGTTTATAGAGAGAGTGGAACTCGAAAAGTAAGCACGATCTTGGATTTGACCCTCTGTGACGTCTTTGGGAACAGATGCGTGTAAATGCATATTATGTAAAATGGGATTTCAAGTTTGAGACATTATAACTCTTGAACCAAATACAATACCGACCTCTAATTTTCTCCAAATATTGATTATATGGGAAAGATGTTTATTTCGGCATGGTTTTCATAAACATTTTTAATTTAATTTTTTAAAACTTTTTAGAGAAATATTCATGGTGCATTCTGAAAAAAAAATGTCTCCGTAAAAACCTAAGATGGTTTGAAATAGCATTAAAATGTTCAGAATATATAAAAACCATATAAACAGACAGCAAAACAGACAAAATTGTATCAAAATCGAAATGATACATTTACTTTGGCGCAATACACTATGTCAGCTTTGATGGCCTGCAATCTTGAATTTTTTGAGTGATTGATCCAGATTTTGTTTTAAACTTTCTATAGCAAGGTTGTTTCAAGCTTCTACCTCTATTTGAAAGATATTTTTGCTTCATCTCATCTGCTTCGGAACAATCTACTTTGAAATAATAGCAATCAGCGTCACCTGAGCTACCACTTGGTATGAAAAGTTAGTTTGCAGGCACAAACCCGTGTTTGTCAAAGAAAATGTCTGCGTTTGCCAAGACTACTACACGCACCACTGGCACTGCTACAAGCGCCAGTGTCAGTGGTGCGTGTAGTAGTCTTGGCGCGCGCAGGCTCTTTTTACGACCAACAAGGTATTGTCACAACTAAAGTGGTCATTTTTACATAGTGAGTTTTCAAGTTTGAGACATTATAACTCCTGAACCAAAAACGGTACTGACCCCTAATTTTCTCCAAATATTAATTATATGTCAAACAAAATTCTTGAAACGTTTCAAGATAATCCATTAGTCTTTCTCTGATTTATGCTGAATCAAGCATTTTCATGATTTTCCTTTTTTCAGAAAAATATCAAAAAATGAGTGTTTTTTCCTTAAAATCTCAATCCACTTATCACAATAACCCACAAAAATGGTAACAACTTGTAGAAAATTTTATTCTCTTTCATATGACATCACATTTGTTGAAATCTGATCTTTCAATCAAATTCTATCTTTCAAATAAAAAATTCAGTAAATATGGCGGCCATCTTGGACGCCATCTTGGATTTGGAGGCTTTCGCAACAAATTTTTTGAGGTAGACCAGTGAAATGTTGTTTGTTACAATAAAAACTTGAAAATAAGCATGGTCTACTTAGTTTGTAGAGAGAGTGCAACTCACTCGTTAAGTAAGCGACTTTTTGGGGTTTGGCCCTCCGGTTAGTACTGTACATTTAGTACACAATCCTTGGGAATGAATTTCTGCTTTAGTTTCAGACTTTGCCTTGCGGCTACTCCTTGACACAGATTTCGAGTTGTATAGCCACATATAATTTATAGTTCTTAATACACTGTACAATAAAACATGCGTTATGAAGCTGAAATAATGAGAAGGATGAGAAAGACTCAAATCAAGTTTGTAGCCCATATCATACCAAAATTATGAATTATAATAAATTTGCTCTCATAGTGTTAAGTTGACTTGGTCATATGATTAAAGCTTTTGTGACTTGATTTGAGATAATTATCATTGAGAAATTTATAATGCATTTGGAGTTGGATTATTATACCTGTCCTAGCTGTAAGAAAAAACCAAAATCAACTGCCTAGTTCCTAGTATAGCAAAGTTATTCACATAATTAAAAAAATCGCTCCCATAGACTTTATGTGTACCGTTTCTCTCCCCTCTCCCCTCCCCCGCACCTTCATCGTTTTTTTTTTATTCTATCACTTGCCGTGTCACAATTTTATGTGCTTAATGAGCTCATATAACAATGAATCATAACATAATTTTTTTTTTTGGTCCACCCTTTTGGGTTGCAAGTTCACAACACATGGCCATTTACGGGTTCAATTTTATATAAATGTTGTATATAAGGAGATATGCAGTTGTAGAGCTCGACTCTTGATTTATTTCATGCTTCCCATTGTGCATTGAGTGTTTTTATGTAACCCTGTATATTCATGTTTATTCAATGCTGCAATTCAATTTCTTTTCAATTATGTAAGATTCATTTGTGATATTCATGATGCCTACATTAATTTGCTGCATTCGTTGGATGAATAAAATTTGAGATTTTTAACCTGATATTATTGCTTTTGTTTTAATGTATTTTCGTCACAGTTACATTATCTGCATACATGTAATTTCATTTCAGATTCATCTCCGAGACCTTGACTAGCTTTCGCTTGTCACGCATGCTGCACTAGGTTTGGTGAAAGCTAGTCAAAAGGGCCAGACCAGCAATAAGCTAGTCTAGCTGTTTGTACTAGCTCTATGTTAGTGTAACTTGACACCATCTACACTAGTTTAAAGCTAGTCGTTTTCTAGTCAAGCAGCAATGACTAGCCTTACTCAGCATAGTCCAGCATCCATTACAAGTCTCATGCTAGTCCAGCAGTCATGACTAGCATGGAAATCCAAAGCTAGTAACTTAGTTCAGCAGACATGACTAGCTTTGTGCTAGTCCAGCACTCTTTGACTATCTTTTGCCTAACTAGTCCAGCAATCACTACTAACATGATGAGTAGTTTTATGCTCATTACTAGCTTGATTTCCCTAGTCCAGCAGTGTTAACTAACATCATGACTAGCATTATGCAAGTCCAGAAGTCATTACTTGCCTTGGCTTACCAAGTCCAGTAGTCATTACTAACTTCACGGTAGTCCAATAAGCAAGTCAAGCTAGCATTACTAGAATAACACTAGTCCAGGGTGACACCATCTGGACTAGCTTCTTATTAGTCCTGCCTACCAATTTAGGTTGTGTGTGTTGTGTGTCATGATTGTGTGTGTCTGTAAGATATTTCTGTTTGCGATATTCGTTTTGATGTGTTCATGATTATGATTTGAAAAATACTCATGCCATTGCATGCAGCAAGTTAACTTAAAAACCCCCAAATTCCTTGCGGTATTATACGTTATTATATTTCGACAAAAGATATTTTTTATAAGTGCCTTAGAAGAATATAATTTATGGGTTACCTTTCTTTGCTCAGGGAGATTATTCCAAACATCTGGTCCATATACTAATTGACTTTTGAGCCATCCTGAGCTTGGGATTGCGGAGGTGATAATCTTTGGATTGTCGAGTTGGGTTGAAAGCGTGAACACTTGAGTTCACAATGAACAAGTTGTGAAATGAGCATGGGGGGGGGGGGTGTGTTTGCTATGAATTTGTACATGAATATTGCGTATTGTAGTGTATGAATGTTTGGATATCTTTTTTTTTTTTTAGGGTTTTCAAATTACAGAATAACGGTTCAGAGTTTGCCAGTGTGAATTGGTGCAAATACGGAGTGCTCTTTTTTGGAGAAGTTGAACTGATTGAAATTTTGTTTTATTAGAATATGCCCACACTTTATGGCAGTGTGTGATGTATGGTAAAGTCAGTGCATTATACGAAATAAAACTATCATTTTCTTTAAAAAAATACTTTGAGTTGAAACAATCTACCTTTATTTCTCGACATTATGGTATTCCTATTGTTAACATGTTCATTTCAGGCAAAATTGGCATCAATAGTTAAGCCTAGGAATTTTGCAGACTTTTCTTTTTCTACAAGGGATAGCCCATCAATATATACTGAGCAAAAAAGAAAGTAAACACTTTTTCAAGTTTAAATTTAACACAATTTGAAACAAGAAGTAACTCGCAAATGTAAACCTATGATGTCTATAATGCCTTTGTAGCGCCCAAAGATAAAGAAAGGGGAGAATTTATGAAGAAAATGGAGAATCTCCTGTCAAATTCAAATTCTAATGGGCATTAAAGAGGCAATATTACAAATTAAGAAAATAGAAATTGATAACTGGGTCTTGAATTTGTATTATGAATTCTTAAATTTCTAAATTAAGAGAATGAAATGATTAAAGAAATTCTGTCCATTCATCTTTGCGGCTTACTCCCTGTGTTATTTGAAATTCTTATATCCCCCTTTTAGCTATGCCCACTTTGTTTTGTTTGAAGATATAATGAAATAAAAGGGAACAAAAACTTATTTTTGTTTTTCCATCCATGTCTCTCATTGTGCTAAACTGGTCTTTTGTAATCACTGCTATTTTGAAGGGCATTTCAAATGAATGACAAATCAAATTTTGCAGTTTTTACTTTTGTGTCTTGGAGGATAAAACAAATATTTTCACTCAAGCATAAACCAGGTTGATAGCCAATTAAAAAACCTTTAATATGGTATACTGGTATAATGGTATGGCATGGGAACAATCCAATATGATTAAGATAATTAAATGATACTTCGAAATGAAAATGAAATATTGCCATCCAATCGTATGACAGCGAAAAAAGGCCCATGGAAGTTGTGTATGTTGATTGGATTCGAACGTTCCAAGTGCGAAGTTGTGTTCCTATAATGAAACTGAAACTGGTATTTGGCAGAAATTTGAACGTCTATCAAGCTGTCGCGAAATTGAATGCCAACTTTTAGTCATCAAATTGATTGAATTTCTCTCTAAATTAAATAAAATAAAATCTAAAAGGAGTGATATGAAATGACATTACATACTCAAAGAATCAAAATGAACCGAGATGAGAGTAGAGCAGTGAGCAAAATCACTAGAATTTAAATGCCTGTATATTGATTCGAATGCAAATCTGATGAAATGTGGCGGGAAAAACCTTTCTAATTTTCTTAGTACTTTCTTTTAATCTTTTTCCACATTTTGAATTCACAAACTTCAGTACTAGTAATCTTTACATCAAGCGATGACGGCACCAAAACTTTAAGTATTCATCACTTGTGAACGTGTTCTACTAAATTTGCTCTATTCACGCAATGATTGTAGGTATCTCACTTGTCTGATTGTTTTGGGCATATTATGTTCAAATCATTTTTTTTTTTTTTTTTGGGGGGGGGGGGGGGTAGGGAGGTTGACGGTAAAAGCAACGGTAATCACCCCCTATAGAATTTACCATTTCAAGGTTTTTGAAAGACTACAATGCTAAAAAAAATCCTTTAGTTATTACTTCAATGTAAAAAAAAAACGATATTTGTAAAAATTTGCTAAGAGTTGAACGACAGACCAGTGTAAAATTGTGAAATCATCAGGTCGGAGAATTATAAAAGTTTTGCTTGTAACAAAAAATCATTAATTTGTGAGAACACAGGAAACTTTGCATGTCAAAAACTTTCCTATTCGAGGATCGAATTTGATGTTATATTCATCTACAATTTTGTTCGTCTGTTTTCTTATTCTTTGTAGCCAACTTGAACATTGCGTGTAATGCGCTTTAATTCTGAAGAAATATAGAATAAGGACAAATTCTGATTAAACCTATCGGGTAATTGTATTTTTCAGACATTCTTACAGTTTTCGTAAATGACATGAAATATAATAATTTATGAGCAGGGTATATTTCATGTAATATAGACTGATTGAAGGAACACTCTAGCCACTCATTATATACATCTTTTCAAGACCTATGTGAAAATGATTTTAATGCCTTTTGTCTTTGAATTTGTGTCTGAATGTAGAATGACGTGGACGTAGACGCATTTGCCAGACGTTTCTCCCCTGACAGCGTGCCTGACGTAACTTTGATCAAGAGAACGTCGAATTTTATCAGGACTCTGAAAACCGCTATCAGAGCTGTCATTGTCGACCTGGATCCTAAAACTGTCGATGTGGTAACTATTCATCCCAACCTTGCTTACCCTTGCTTTTCTTACAGAAAACAAGTGCATTTGCATGTAGAGGTTAATCAGTGAGTCACTTTTAACAATGTCGCGTTTTATCATAGTAACTGATTTAATGGCGTGGTCGATGGTAAATTTCTTGTCACTCATTGATGATTCTATTTTTTTTTAAGCAGTTAACAATCATTTTAGCCAGTCTTTATTATGATCAACAGTTCATCCGTATTGCGACAATCCGTTGCCACTAGTCAGTCGGAAACTCTTTTTTGTCTTCCTTTTTTTTTGTGATAATGCCATTTTCGCCTTCTCGAAATCCCCAAACCAACTTTTCACCAAACTTGTCACCAAAAATCTGAGAAATGAAGACACTATGTGGTATTCGAAAAGCCTAATGTCAAAGTTTCCAATATCTATGCAATTGGGAATTCTGTCTACATTCCAGAAACTCCAATATGCATGATTTGAGAATCTTTAAGGGGGCACTACACTGAAAATTGAAAATTTTTCCAATTTTCTGTTTTACTTCTAAGTGACAGCTTAGGTTCTTACCTTCAATACTCATTAGGTTCTACACTGAAAAATGCAGTAAAAGTGGTTAAAATTCCTTTTTTCTGATACCCTTTTGAAGGCACATTTTTGCACTGGGGGAACGCTTATTCAAAACTCTATAGGTGGGACTACAGTGTGATAAACACTGAATATAATTATTATACTGTGTTTTTGTGGGTTTAAATCATAATTTTTGACAAAATATGGTTGTAAAAGTGCATTAAGTGAATTCTGCACATATTTTGAAGAGAAATTTATGTCTAGATACTGCTAGAAATGGCATCTGCCTGTACTTTGAGGTCAAATTTGTGTTGAAAGTATGACGAATACAACTTTTTATGTATTTTATTATTTGAAAATGACATCTTCATTTTCAAATGCCGTTTACTCAAAATGTGTTTTTTTATACCTTTGTTTATACATTTTGCTATAACTTGAAAATGCTTCAATATTTTCTTCCCAAATTTGGTACACTTATGCAGAAGGACATGCTTGATAATCTAATGGAGCATTTTGGAATTATGGACTTTAGTTTTTAAGTTATTGACAGCTGAATTCTGATTTGTTAATACCGGTTGCCATGGCAACGGGAAAACACATTTTTCAAAAATAGTCGATTAAAATCTTTGGTTTTTTGAGTTGCATCTATCGACCAAATATGAACTAAAAATGCCAAAGTTTACAGCAGTAGTAGGCATTTTTGTGGTAACCAATCACATGTAGACATCTGGTTACCATGCATAATATCATATATTACAATGTATACCATTGTATTGCTGACATCTCTAGCAACAGTATACAAATAGTGAATGGTCACGAGTGCAATGGTACGAGATTTCGCACGAGGTGAAAGATAGAGGCGCTCTATTCAACGAGGCGAAGCCGAGTTGAATAGGGCGCCTCATTATTCACCGAGTGCGAAATCTCGTTCCATTGCACGAGTAAAGACCATACACTATTTGATTTATACAACGTCCAAGTAGATCTTTTTGGTCTAAGTAGGCCTAGAAGTCTATATATGTATGAAAAATATAGCCATACTTACATGTGGATCCACTGCGATTCTCTTTCTGGCTTGTGCAATCAGGGCGTTTAGATACAGGTCGGTCCGGTCGTCACAGCCTAGCGCTCATACACGTACACTACCACTACGAAGGCCTACGTACGCGCATGCATGTACCGCACACGTACACTGCGCTAGCTGCATGCGATCCTCAATATGCAACACACAGTACACGCAGTACCGTACAATTTCTCGAACCGTGGAATAGAACGAAAAAATCGAACCAAGTTGCACGCAAAAATAGAACCAAAATTGCACGGCGCGCTGAATGGAGTACTTATTGAATATCACGTGACCAACAATCCTCCAATCAAATTACAAGGATCTACTTGGACGTTGTATAATACATATTATATATATAGTGCATGAGGCTGAATGCACTATTATATATATAGTGCATGAGGCTGAATGCACTATAACAATATAAGCACCGACAAATTCTGAATTTGCCCCGAAGGCCAGTTATATTCAATGAGGCCGCAGGCCGAATTGAATATAATTGCCTGAGGGCAAATTCAGAATTTGGAGGTGCTTGGTACTTGTTATAGTGCAATAAGATGTCATGCACTATGTGATATATAAAATAGCATACATACCCAGGCAAGATAAGCCTAGCGTTAGATCATTTCTAACAACAGTTGCACGTGTCTACACAAGCAATAATACCAGTTTCTTTGAACCTGTGTAGACAAAATCCTGAAGATCCAAATTCAACTATAGAGTCTAGGGTCTACGTGGTTATATCTAACGTTTTCTAGCTAGCCCTACGATAGGTTAGGTCTAGGGCCCTAGGGGTCCTGGCCTAACGTTTTTATACTAGATCTACGTACACTGTACTGTACGTCACTTACGAGCGACAGAGCTAGTTAACACAGGCCTACAATAGGTCAACTAACAGTAACACGTTAGACGCCCTACTTACTGCACTGTGGGTCCAGGACCAGGACTAGATGATGTTTTGTAGGATTAGGGATCTACTGGATTTAAACACAAGGCTCGTGCCAGGCCCCATTGCTGCACATGCGGATTCCGAGAGTGTGTTGTGAATGTCGTAGTAAAGTTCATAGCGTAGCGTGATCAAAGAGCGCTTAGCGTATACTGTACACACTGCCCACACGCTGCCCATTTCCACGGCGCACTTCCACGTAGAATGTACGGAGAAAGCGGCACAAATCTTGGGTTGACTTGCTCAGTAATATCCGTCGGATTGATTCCTTTTTCAGAACAGTCGGAGTCCAAAATTCGTAGGGCGTATTTGATGGCATCCTTTGTGTCCTTATTGTCTAAGATACTGTTTATATAGATCAGTCTCTCTAAAAGTAGCGAACCTGTTCATTTCAGCTTCCATGTTTAAATCTACAGCTGAAAGTCTAGTCCCATCACACAGATAAGTTGCTGGCATAGCCAGCCTGCGAGAATTGAGAATAACGATAATATCGAGCAAAATATATCGCGGTTGTGGCGCAATCGCGTTGATAAGGTGCGGGATTCAAGTACTCGATGATTAAAATGAGGGAGCAAAAACCGATATCAAATCGATAGTGGGTTATCGTTTGCAATCGTTATATTTTGCGTGCACTATAACTTTTGTCGTGCACTGCCGGCCTGTATCATAAGTATGTATGCTATTTTATATAACAATATAAGCACCGACAAATTCCGAATTTGCCCCGAAGGTCATTTATATTCAATGAGGCCGCAGGCCTCGTTGAATATAACTGCCTGAGGGCAAATTCAGAATTTGGAGGTACTTGATACTTGTTATAGTGCAATAAGATGTCATGCACTATGTGTTATATAAAATAGCATACATACCCAGGCGAACCATACGAAAGCCTATAGATATCTAGATCACTTAAGATTCTACACGTACGTGCATGACGTGTCTAGACAATACCAGTTTCTTTGAACCTGTGACCTGTGTAGACAAAATCCTGAAATCCAAATTCAACTATCGAGTCTAGGGTCTATATTTAAATCTAACATAGATCTAACAGTGCAAGTAACAGTACGATAGGTTAGGACCAACGTTAGATCTAACGTTACGAGTGACAGAGCTAGTTAACACTAAGTGACCAACGTTAGACCGAATAGGTCTAACGTTATGGATGTAACACGTTAGACTGTATTTTATAGTGACGCCCTACTTACTGCACTGGGTCCAGGACCAGGACTAGATGATGCATTGTAGGATTAGGGATCAACTGGATTTAAAAACAAGGCTCGTGCCAGGCATTGTAGTCACCATTGCTGAAAATGTGGATGCCTAGAGTGTGTTGTAGAAGTTTATAGCGTGGCGTGATCAAAGACTCGCGCTTAGCGTACATACCGTACATACGCCGCCCATCTACGGGGCACTTCCGCGTAGAATGTACGGAGAAAGCAGCACAAATCTTGGGTTGACTTGCTTACTACCCGTCGGATTGATTCCCTTTTCACAACAGTAGGAGTCTAAAATTCTTAGGGCGTATTTGATGACATCCTTTGTTTTCTTTGTGTCTCTATCTATAGATCACTCTCTGTAAAAGTAGTGAACCTGCTGTTGTTTTCAGCTTCCATGTTTAAATCTACCGCTGAAAGTCTAGTCCCACACAGATAAGTTGCTGGCATAGCCAGCGAGAATCGAGAATAACGATAATATCGAGCAAAGCATATCGCGGTTGTGGCAGAATCGCGTCGATAAGATGCGAGATTCAAGTACTCGATTATTAAAGTGAGGGAGCAAAAACCGATAGTCACATCGATAGTGGGTTATCGTTTGCAATCGTTATATTTTGCGTGCACTATAACTTTGGTCATGCACTGCCGGCCTGTATCATAAGTATGTATGCTATTTTATATATAGTTTTATGGGGTTTTGATAGATTCTTCATGACATAAATGCAAAATATGTGATTTTTTGTCATTTTTAATTTTGTTGGTGTAGTGCCCACTTAAAGATTCTTTTATATTGAATTAGTATCGATTGATGTACAGTGGAAAATGACTAAAAATAATGTTAGTGAGTATAATTTCAAAAGTGTTCTGGTCAGATCAATTCAATTCAATTAAATTCAATTCAATATGATTTTATTTCCATGTAAAGTAATACATTCACGGTCCCCCTTTGGGGTGTTACGGCACATTTTGGTAAATTACCAGAATGTGCAATTTACCAAAATGCGCCGTAACTATATTACGGCACATTTTGGTAACTGCACATTTTGGTAATAGAAATTTGTTACCAAAATGTGCCGATAGTGCACCTATACCTGACGGGATCAACTGTTACCAAAAATGTGCTGTTAAAAGTAGATTTGCCTGCACATTTTGGACAATCTGCACATTTTGGGTAACTGAACTAAAAACCCATAGATGGGCTTGAGAGTTGATACGGTCAATAGTTAAGGTGATATGGTCCTGCAGTAAAGACAGGTAAGACACTTTTTTTAAGCTCACATTGCGATCGCTTTTCGTTTTGAGGGGCCCCCTTGGGCCCCTATATAGATGGGGATGAAAGTTTGAGGTGTGGGGACCAAGGGGGGAGAACACAGTTTCATCTTTTTCTTCAGAACCAGTGGGCGAATTTCAATCAAACTTGGTGGGGATCATCCTTAGAGGGTTGGGTAATAAGGTTGTTCCTGAAAGAAAGATATTATTCTGAGGGGTCAAGGCTCAGACTTGAGTTTCTTCAGTTTGTCTCCCTCTACAAGTGAAATTTTATTTTAAGATCGCAACAACAGGTTGTTCCTGTTGCGCATATGGCCCCAATGGGGAGCCACCCCCAGGAAGTAGGTAGAAATTTGTGCTCCAGGATATAAAGCATTACACGCAAGATATGTAGTACATGGATATCTTTACAGCTGAAGAAAATAATTTGTTTATGGGAATACCTAGGGTATCCCCTTTGGAGACCCGGGGGGGGGGGGGGCACATTTTCATCTTCTTCAGCACCAGTCGTGCTAGTGGGCGGATTTCAGATCATCAAACTTAGTGAGGAGCATTCTTAGTGCGTAGGGTCCCAAAGTTGTAAGTAAGTGTTGGTCAAGTGCATTTATAGGAGATTGCATTCCAGGAGTATTTATTAAGATGGTAAATAATTGTTCCAGGCAGGACTAGTGTTCAGTGTTAGTAATTTTTTGAAGGGGGGGATTTTTCTGGCATTGATAGAGTCCTTGAGCTGCCATGGCACTTTCATAGTACTGGGTCATGGGTGTGGCGATACAGTTTTAATTTGTTTTTGTGATGATTGTGGAGGAGCAGAAAGTTACCAAAATGTGCCGTCAATGTCCTGCACATTTTGGTAAATTTACCAAAATTTACCAAAATGTGCAGGTACCAAAATGCACCGTAACATGTTACGGCACATTTTGGTAACTGGATATTTTGGTAATTTACCAAAATGTGCAATTTCCAAAATGTGCCGTAACATGTCACGGCACATTTTGGTAACTGCACATTTTGGTAATTTACCAAAATGTGCAATTTACTAAAATGTGCCGTAACATGGGGCGAGGGTCATGGTCGCGTGGTCAAATTTGTTGAAGTTTGCAGAGATTAGCATGTACGTGATGAAATGTTTATTTGTACAGACTTGCAAGATTGCAGCATGGAAGGCAAAAATACAATACTCAGATGAGCGCTAGACCCAAATGGGCCTTCTGTTGTGAGAAAATTCTATGTCACTTCTACACAATAGCAGAGGTATTATTCTTGTGACGACTTTATCGCTTCGAGTTTATATACCTTATAGCGTTGTAACATAACGCCCCTTCATTATCTCTTTTTGTTTCAAAGAACATTTTTTCTTCATCAATGGAAACAAATTGTAAAAACAAATGTATACAAATTAATGGTGTGAAGTGATGATCAATACAAATTGATGATGTTCAATACCGACAATGAACATTAAAACAATCAATTCAAATGAATGTTTTATATAGGTGCGGTCGTTGCCGGGTGTGAGTTACGTCGAGGAAGACGCATTGGGTCGCGTCAATTACGACGATGCATTAAGCTGGGGCACTGACCGCGTCAACCAGAAAGATCTTCCATTGGATAACAATGACGATTTCAAGTGTGAGAAAACTTAATGCAGTTATGTAGTTAGTGATGTACTTGTGAGTATGCAATTACAAATACGGGTTTGGTGAAAATACAGCCATCGACTGGGTGAACTGATCGCTCAAAGCTGGTCAATAATTGTAAATGTTCCCTCATGGGCAGAATATTCATGAGAGTGTTCTCCAGTGAGTCAGCATTGTGTGTGTGCGTGTGTGTGTGTGTGTGTGTGTGTGTGGTGTTTGTTTGTCTGTTTATTTGTGTTTCTTTGTATAAAGTGATTAAAGAGGGACGTGGTATGTTTCATTCGATAAATGGTGCAATCACACACATATGGTTATTCTTTTCGCTTTATACAATATAATAAACTTAGATATGGGGGTAGGGTGATTGAAAAAAAAAACAAACCCGAATTTCTTTCGTTCGATCAAACCATGATACATGTATAGTCTATGAGATCTAAGCTTTTGTTTTACTGCAGGCTTTTGTGTAATATTGTCTATTCATGTGCGCATTTTGTGCAATTAAGCAGATATTGATCAGTTTGATCAAGTTGATCAAAGTTGATTTTTGTATGTTAAGACATGCAGAATTTTGTATAACATTCGTATACATGCTTTGAATTTGCATATAAGTATTTGCTCGTAAAAAGAATAAGATATATATGTGACTTAGCAGCACAAGTGAGAAGAAAATAGCTGCCTAATTTTGATTTTTGTTTGTTTGTTTGTTTCATTTCCATCTGAGGAGATAGCTGGATAGCCCATATTCAGCTGCAATAGCTGGTCTTCCATGGGGTCCAGTTGGATGTGAGGTGGGACCACTTCACCGGGTTAAACACCCTGCTCTTTGCGATTAATGAATGAAGCGGGATCTTTTACGTGCATGAGTTGTTACTCTCTCATACACGGGACCTCCATTTTATGTCCTATCCGAGGGACACATGACATTTGTGAATATGATTCCGATATCGTACGAAATTCAAATGAAGAACATCATGAAAAAAAAGAGCAAATAAATGATACATGAGGAAGCAAGAATAACTGGGAGAGCTTGAGGTGCAGGGACATTAAATCAAGTATCTTTGAATTATATTCGCATATATACTTCTATACTTATATACTTCTATACGTACGTATATTTATGTTAGCACCTGCCTGATGTATCTATCTACCCATCTCTCTCTCTCTCTCTCTCTCTCTCTCTCTCTTTGTCTTCTCGCAGATGATGGTGAAGGTGGGAACATCTACATCATAGACACTGGCATACGCGTCACCCATAATGATTTCAACGGCCGCGCCACATGGGCAGAAAATATCGTGGACAGCAATGTGAGTCACGTGTCTAACACTTTCACTGTCGGGGTTTCCGTCACGCGTTCTCTACTCTTTATCTCAATCTTTTATAATTCAGAATATACCAAGAAACATTGAGAAAGAGGTCAATACCCTTGCCTTCACTTCCAGCGCTACACTGAACAGGATAAATGATTTTTTTTTCCCTCTTGAAGATGCTCCAGTTCGCATTAAACTCGATCACGACGAACGAGTGGCACCGGTCAAAGCTTGATAAACGCTGGCTACCTGTCCACTCCTGAAAAGAACACAGTGTCCAACAGTGTGTTCACAGTGTGTTCACATAGTCGATTATGTTAAACGCTCGAATCTAACAGTGTGAGGACGATTTCACACTGTGGTGTAGTTTTGATCAAAGAGTGTTCACATAACGATGCTTTGTTTCACACAGCTGTAAATTGATGACTCACGTTGTGTTCACACTGTCAAAATGTTCACACTGTCTCGAGTTTAACAGTGTGAAGAGATTTCACATACTGTGTTCACACTGTGGGACACTGTGTTCTTTCCAGCAGGGTACGACAGGGTCAGAACGTCGATGTCTACTTTTAATCCTGTCAGAGCCCCGAGTTCCGCTTTGAAAATGTCATCATAGCTGGATAGCAGGCTTTGCACGCGTTTAATAACGTTTTAAGACTGATTTACTTCTTGCCAGTCGATCTTAAGAAATTTCAACCAATCGCGTCCCAGCAAGCTCGGCCCCTATCGCCCTTGCTATCAGCAGGCGGAGAACAGCCGTTTGGTTGTACAGAGTAGGTCGCTGTCTCCTAGGAACTTCACTGTCTGACTGGTTGATGTTCGAAGCTTGTAGGTTTAAGTCTTTATTGTAGTTTTGACCTTTCATCTTCTTCCAGTGACATATCCAGTTCTGGGGGGCATTTCATGAACCATTTTGTCTGACAACTTTGTTAGACAAATTTTCTCTCAGCCAATAAGATGCAAGGATTTCAGTAGCTTTCAACAGTTTGTCAGACAAAATATCTGACAAAACGCTTCATGAAATGCCCCCCTGATCGTTTATCATCGTCACACCAGCTCCCGTAAGATTGAATTTTCCTCCCACTGCCGTTGTCACAATATTGGCTTGGTGTGTTTTGAGGTCGCATGATAATTGTACAATGTACTTAGTCATTTCATTCAAATTCGTACCGTAGTCACATTACGTGAATTTGTGAGACGACGCAGTTCAGCGAAATAGCAGTCTTTCTCTCACCGTCACGACCGTGTTCCCTTTCTCTGTGACGAGACCGACACTGGAAGGGATCCGTGTGTCCTACACAGGGCATAAAAAAAACAAAAGTCCAAGAACGGCGCTGCGTAGGATCCTACAGTAAGCCTGTACGTGATGTAATGAGTGTCGAAGTCACAGGCCTTGCCTAGTGTAGTGATATGGACTGCAGGCATATATCTCGTGGGCTGTATGACTCTTGGGCCTTGGACTCTTGACGGGCAACCGTGGAAACTACATATTGTTCGGCTGGAGAAGGACGTTTTGCTCACACTCTCACCGTACGCAATTTTGCTGTTCAGGTACCGGTACTGTGCATGTGGTACGCGGAGATTATTTGAGTCCGTTTTACAAAGGAGTGCGTTAATCTCCACTTTGAACTGACGATCACCACCATTGACCACTATGTACAGGGGCGGATCCAGGAATTCCGTAAAGAGGGGGCGCGTCTACAAAATTAAAGGGGCGCACGCACCCCTGACCCATTTTTTCTTTTTATTTCTTTTGTTTCAACAAAAGATAAAGGGGGTGGGCGTGCGCCGGTTGCGGTCCTCCCTGGATCCGCCCCTGATGTAGAAAACACAGTCAATGTAGCCAATTTAATAATATCAGTACGATATTTTCATTCCAGGACTGCATTTGCATAGTTTAGTTCGGTTAGTTTTGTTTTTTTTCTACCGCAGAACGAAGATTTCGATGGGCACGGAACCCACTGTGCAGGGACGGCGGCAGGTACCAGGTATGGTGTCGCTAAAAAGGCAAATGTGTACGCCGTGAAAGTTTGCTATTGCGCTGGATTCTGCCGTTCCTCTGACGTGGTTGCTGGTGAGTATCAAATCAACTTGTAAAAGTCAGATAGACAAAAAAAAACCACTAATGTTATTTTGAGTACACCTTTGCAATTGGGTTATTCAATTTCTGCTTGGTCCGACTATCAAATGGTTAACCTCTCAGTTCGGATGGGTATTAGACGAGATTAGACCATAAATATTGTGATATACAGACCAAGTCAATGGACCATGTGGATATTAAACGAAATGGACATAGCCCATCTGGTAAGGAGGCAAAGTGTTAATTGGACTAAATGAAGTTACTATGTACTAGACGAGTTGGTCGTATAGGTCAAAGAGAATTGGACCACGTGGGTTGAGACTAAGCGGGTTTTAGACGAAGTTGGAATATACCAAGTCATAGATCACCAAAATACGCCAAACGAGTATCAGCGAGAAAAGGCAAGCAAAGTAAGAAACAATAGTGTGTTTTCTGTGAAGTGATCTTGGCGCAAGTTTGAGGAAATTACAGTGTAGTAAAAAGTTTCGTGTGCATGCACGATCATTATTCCGCAACATTCACTCGTATTCCATCTCGTCGTACAGGGGTCGACTATGTCGCTAGAAAGAAGACGGATGGCGAAGAGAACGTGGTAGCGTCTATGTCGTTGACATTTCTAATGCACTCCCAGGCTCTGCAGGGTACAGTGACTTCCGCAATTCAAGAGGGCGTGGTTGTAGTCGCAGCTTCTGGGAACCAAGGCGATGACGCCTGCGAAGTAATGCCGGCAAACATTCATGGGGTATGCTATTACGTCTAGGGCTATTAACGATGCTCGGTACGCTGAACATGGTCCTTGTGAATTACCAACATCTGATCATTTCTCCCTCTTTCTGTTTACCATAATCATCAACAGATTATGCTCTAGTCTTTTGTGTATTTTAGTACATAATCAGTACATACTCCGTCAAGGTAATTCCATGCTACCGTGAACGTGAAAGTCTTACATTTTGGAAGAATTTGAAATTGACGCTCAAAATTTATTCAGTCAAGTTTCCGATTCTAGTAAATGTATATTCGTTAAAGAATAATTTCCCTATTATTTACAATATTGAAGAGTTTGTTTGCAAAAACCCATAAGTCCATATTTGTCAAATGGAGATATTTAAAGGTCAGAAAATAAAGAGAATAACAAGAAAAGTTTTGCTTCTTTTGACCATAACTTCAAAAATATACCTTTATATGTAGTGACCAATATATCATTAAAAAGGTATTATTTTGTGCTTTATGACAGAGACCGTACTTCAAAATCTTCAAAAATGGACTTATCAGTTTTTGCAAACATACTCTTCAATTGAAGTGATATTCCAATCGATGGCTGAAAAATATATAGTAACTATCTTTATATTGAAAGGGATCACATTGATCCATATGTATATTGGCCTTCCTGGGGCCCTCGAACGCACAGGTCCAAGAAGTGTGTTGGTCTCATAGAGATAGCTACACAGTTCATGTTCATAACAGGTCAATTTCATGAAATCATCACATAAAAGTCTTCGCATGAATCTCAGAGTGACCAAGGTCGCTCATACATGTACACTGTTGTAAAGCTTTTATGATTATAGACTTTCAAAGAGAATTAGAATCCATCAAGTCTCTCATGGTGTCTTCTGAGCAGAGTATCCATCAAAAGAGCTTCATGAAGCGCACCTGTTCTCTCTCACCCTCCCCCTCCTTCGTATCTAAGGTTATCACTGTGGGCAACACACAGAGAAACGATATCATGCACTACAGCTCTAACTACGGCAAGTGCGTGGACATTCTGGCGCCAGGGACGTCCATCACAAGCGCGAGTCACTGGAACGACTACGAGTCGGCCGTCAAGACCGGAACAAGCATGGCCTGTGCTCACGTTGCAGGTACGTGTATGTTTACTATGAACACCTGCACTGACACCCATACACGCCATCATACAGACCAAGACACACACAGGCACAGTGTCGATATTATGTTTGTAAAGTCTTTCCTGTGATGAGTCTTGAGCAAAGACTAACCTGCCAGCTGTAGCTGGATATACGATTCAACTCCACGTGCGGAGACACTCACTTTGAAACCTGCTAAATAAAGACACACTCTCTAAGCCTTAGAATCGTCTCAAAAATGCATCTTCGTTTCTAACCGTTCCCACTTCAAATCAACGGCATACAAATGCCAAGCCAACACACATCACACGTTTTCCCACTATCATTATCATCAAATATACATGCATTTCTGTTTCATAAATTCTTAAAATTAATAATTTTGAGAACCTAAGATGCAAACTTTATACATCCATTTTTTTTTTCACTTTAAGATGCATAAGATTTGATGCTGAAAAACAAATAAAACAATGAAAGTACATTATTGATGATTTCATTATCTTCCAAAATATTCCATATTATGAAACGTATACAATATCATTTAGAGTCTTTTATTTTCGAATTTGATAATTGAAATTGAATTGAAATAACATCATTTTATATTTCTGCATTCAAATCTTCTTCATTTCTCTTTGTCCAAAGAAATGTACAAAATATATTATCTCGTGTCAAACTGTCAAAGAAAACAAAAAGCAAATTCATGTATGAAATAAATAATACAAATCACTACTAGACTCTCCCTCCCATGCAATGCTTGACACCATTTTGGACCATTTAACTATCAAAAGGACTAAGGGAATGAAGGGTACGAGGTTATATACATGCTTTGCAGGTGGATCAACTTTTTCTTTTCGAATAACCGTGTAAACAATCCATAAAAATGGAATGATTTAAAAATCAATGACACAAAACAAACTAGACTCTCTCTCTCTGCACTTACATGAAAACCATAGATTTCTCTCATCCTTTTTCGGGCCTTCATTATCTAACCCTTTTCACTCACTAACCCTAACCCTAACCCTTGCCCCTTCCATCTTCATGTTCCTATAATGCTATAATGGGCTGATTTCACTGATCACGCAAACGATTTGCGAAGGACGAATAGAAAAGTACATATAAGTATATATTCTATATATATATATATATACATATATATATGCATATATATATTATACATATATATGTGTGCATATATATATATATATATATATATGTATATATGCAATAGTTTAGGTCCAAGCATGTTGCGAATTCACGTATTGGCTCCAATATAACTAAGAATCAAGAAATGAATTAGTAATGCATTATTTCGCCAATAACGAATGAGTTTATTGTACCCAAATTTTCGGTGGCCTCCACCTTCTTCAGGAGTGTCGTCCTTGACTCTTCGTTATAAATATGAATATAAATATATATATATATATATATATATATATATATATCAACATAAATAAATGAAGAGTTTGTTCGTAAAAACCGATAAGTCCATATTTGCCAAATGGAGATATTTGCGATTAAAGGTCAAGAAAAATAAAGAGAATAATAAGAAAATTTTTAATTCTTTTTATCATAACTTCAGAAATGTACCTTTATTATGTAGTGACCTATATCATTTAAAAGGTGTTATTTTGTACTTTATGACAGAGACCGTCATAAAGTGTTTATTCCTCGCCATTTTCTCTTCAAGGAGCAGCCGCTATCTTGATGGCGAATCGAGGCGTACAGCCCAGTGAAGTTCGTAATATACTAGTGAGGGAAGCGACATCTGATAGAATACATGGAAATCTGGCAGACACGCCCAACAAACTTCTGTACGTTGAACCTCAGGATGAAAGAAATAGAGAAGAACTTTAACGAGGAAATCTTGAAATTAGGTTTAGAGTAAGAGAGACAACTGCTGCTGCACAGTAAATTCCTCCAGTTTTATATACTTTATTTTGTTGCATTCGAATTATCTCCACTTTCATGCAGTATACATATGCACAATAATACCGTTAGAACTAAGGTCTACTACATAATTGTTATCTTTAAAGTAGCGTTTATTAACGATTGATGTAATAATAGTTAGTGTTGTATTTCATCAAACAGTGTACAGTTGAGATCGCAAGGAAACGAAAACAGAACAACCTGCAAATGTCATAATTGTCAAGTGAACCGACGCTCGATGTGACTTCTCTACCAAGTGTCATGCACGTTACTTTGTAAAGACGTTGAAAGATATTAGAACATGATTCAGCAAAACAGTAAATGCAGTACATAATAGTAGAATACGAACTATATCTCCACCCCTTCAAAACTACAGGGGTGAGCCTGTGACTCTAATTTCTACAATTTGCCATTTTTTTTTAATTGATATGACTGTTGAATATCTGGTGGAAATTAATGTAAGCATTGGGATCTTTTAATTGCCCAACGCGTATTTTATAAATAAACTGTAGTCACATTACAATGGACACGAATGTCAAAAGAGCAGGGCCTACATTGTGATCATTTCATCTAGTTGAATAAATATTGTGAGTTACAGAATTTCTGTGTAACAAGCATGGCATATATTCCCTAATGAGTTGCGTTCTATTTACTGGGACTGTAGGAGACAAAAGTGTCGATAGGGTCACGATTCCGAAGCTTTATTACGAAATATGCATGCGCGGCATACATTGAAGACGTGTTAATGCGTTTCACGTGCTGTTTTGATTTATTCTTCATACATAACATCTTCCCCATTGGCTGAATATTCAGTTGAAAAGTATAACAACTGAAACAAGAATTCAAGAAGTTTCTCCTGACTATAAAAACTTATTTCTTTCACTTAAATGATGATATTACCAGAAATGACGTCTTGTTTCTGTTTTTTTCTTGGTTTTGTATCAGAGCTATATTCATATCATTTTCAACCAAAATTTAGCCAACTCAGGTGTATAGCCAACCGTACTTCTAAAATCCATATTGGTGCTAAATCATGTCTTTGTTTGTTTCTCTTATAAACCAAAGAAAAAAGTGCGTAGTCTATTTTGCGAACTGCGTTGTTCCCTCAACAACTGAGTCGACATTAGGCAGCATCGCAGCAGAGATGCGTGTGCGCAGTTGTCGCTTCATGAGCACGCCTGTTGAGATATTCCGCTGGCGTGTGCATCGTGGTGGAGTGTGGAGTAGCTGTTCAGCAGCTGAGTAGGAAACGCAACAGTTTCACTTAAAGAAGTCCACCCATAATCAATATGGGAATGTGTAAGATATATATATATATAAACAATTAAATATGAATTCAGGAAAAAGGCATGAATGATTATACACTTGCCAATGAAGAAAGACAGTGAACATCAAAATAATATTTCAGTCTTTGGCATAATTCCGTCCTCTGCGTAAATACCATCTCTGTAATAATGTAAAAACCTGTCAAGATTACATAAATAGTGCAAATGACATTGGCATGGACTTTTTTTATCTTTGATAACAAATTCTGTTTGGATAGATATCCTGCTTGGTGGAGGATATTGTGGGTATTTAAGATAGTACACTATGCCATGGGCCTTCCGGTGTAAAGAGGAAGAGGCAATGAAACATTGGCGGCGCCCTTGCTCAACTAACAGACTGCTCTGTTAAAAGCCCGGGATTTCTATCATGTATGTCGGTCAAGTGGAAGAATGGTGAACAAACTAAAGTGAGCACAGGGACTTTGTTAAAGTATTAGATGTTCCTCTCTTGCGGTTATCCCAAATTTTGACTTATATATTACAACAAAATTATTTCCAAGCAATTATTATAGTTTCGATATGATTCGCTCACAGATGAACTTGTCAAACTTCGTGGACTTTTTTTTGTTTTGTTTCGTTTTCTTGTTCTTGTGGTGACCATCTATTTCTAAGTCCGTCAGGGTGTTCGTGTTACCTTTCCTTCGCACTAGCTCCTTTTCCTTTCAATACGAACACAAAATACAAATCTTGAAAGAGGTTCATCTGTTTGGTAATTCTCTAATAAAAGCGAATTTCATTTGTTCGAAACCAAACATCTCTTTACCTTGTGTGAGCTTTCGCCTCCTGTTTTCTGCAGGCTTCATCAGACTGGCGTTGCCTCGCCGTAGATGGGGGTATCGGCTGTCTTACAGTCCGATGACAAAGTTTACGTTGGGGAGACGGGCAGACAATTTGAGTCGGAGAGTCAAAACATCAATAAGAGGCAGACTCACCGCAGAAGACCAAGATGAAGGATGCAGATCTCACTCCTAAAAAAAAAGTCAGCCATAAGTGAACGCGTGGCTCAGGAAAACCACACCATTGATCGGATAAAGAGCAAGATTGTCTCCAAAGACAGCAATAAATTCACACCATGGATATAATAAGAGAAACTATATACCACATCCAAAGGGGCATGAACACATAATGAATCGTGACGTGAGGGGCAATACAAATTATCTTCAGCGTGCATTCCCTCGAACTGTAAGACTGCCGATACCCCATCTACGGCGAGTCAACGCCAGTCTGAAGAAACCTGCTGCACAGAAAACAGTAGGCGAAAGCTCACACAAGGAAATGGAATTTTGATTGTGAACAAAATGAAATTCGCCTTAATAAAAATCCAAATGTATGAGGTTTATTAGACTTGGATGGCAGTTTCATTAACCATATATCATCGCTATTTTAATCTATGATAAACGTGTTATGCTGGTACAATATATTATACATGAGTGTGTATCTTTCTCTCCCCTCTCACTCTCTATGTCCCTTTGTGTACAATATGTGTGGTTTTATGGCGACTTGGTGTATTTTATAGTTGAAGAGTTTGTTCGCAAAAAACCGGTAAGTCCATATTTGCCAAATGGAGATATTTGCGATTAAAGGTCAAGAAAAATAAAGAGAATAATAAGAATTTTTTTTTGCTTCTTTTAACCATTTCTTCAAAAATGTACCTTTATATGTAGTGACCAATATATCATTTAAAAGATGTTTTTTTTTTTTTTTTTTACTTTATGACAAAGACCGTACGTCAAAATCTTCAAAAATGAAATGGACTTATCGGTTTTTGCGAACAAACTCTTCAAATATTCTTGTGTGGTGAGGTCATATTTGTTACTATTTCATGTCGTCACAGTTTGTCATTTTAGATTCCTTTACCATTAATAAACATTAAATATACATGTAGTAGTACATTTAAAATCTCACTGCAGATTAGTTGCCGCGGCTGCGGCCGACGACGTCAGTCTGGCTAGTGACAGCTCAATGACGTTGAGGACGCATAAAAGCAAGCGCGCCATCTATCGTTCAAAAATCCGCCCTACCGATGATGGAGCATCCTTTAATCACATACATTTTGTACTAGTACTGTGACATAAACAAAATAAAAAATAAACAATCCTGGATCCAAACGGTGGCCCGAATCATTACCTAAATGTAGTATGTAGTATTCTTTTCCTTGTGTCATTATCCACTCTTCCTGAAATTGTCATTCAAATCCGTTCATAAAGTGTCAGTAATTTTGCAAGACACAATTATGATAGGGGCCTCCTTGGACATCAGAACAAACAAAACAGCAACCCCAAAACAGACAAACCATGAAGTTGAACAGGGGCAAAAGCATAACTTTTTTGGGACTCGCTGGAGATGATTATGAAGGCACTTACGAGGGAGGTTGCTACAATAATACATCTTTAGTTTGCGCTATGTGTATTTTCTCTCTGATTAACTGTGACTGTCCATAACTTTTTTTTTCTTACGCGTCGTCTATGCAGCAAACGGACTGCATAATAGTATCATCTAATGTTTTTTTTCGAGCCCTCAGACTTCCCCGTAGAGCGCAGTGAGTGAGTGAGTGTGTGTGTGTGTGTGTGTGCGTGTGTGTGTGTGTGTGTGTGTGTGTGTGCGTGTGTGTGTGTGTGTGTGTGTGTGTGGTGTGTGTATGGGGGGAGTGAGGTTGCGGGGAAGCAGTGACCACAGGTAGGAAGTTGTCCACGAAGGGTTATATTTTCTCAATTTCTCAATTTGTACATTTATGATAATTTGCGAGCTTCGCTTCCTGTATTCTACGTTCCGTCCAAGCAGTGAGATAGAAAAACAATCCCAAATTTTCACCCGCATCTCTTATCAGACCAGAATCAGTGCCCTTAACTTGGCCTTGACCGGAACCATATTCAACTCTTCTTATCAGACCAGAGCCAGTACTTCTGGACTGAACTTCCCCACATTATATCAGTAGTCAGGAGTGGATCTACATTGGGGGGGGGGGGGGGGGGGGGTATGGTATGGTATGGTATTTATTTCCGTATAAAAATAAAAAAAAAAGGGTGGATTGCCCATATTCAGCGTTGCCAACATGGCAACGCTGTTCTTCCATGGGGTCCACATACAATGAGTACAATAATTATGGACACGTACAAAACGAATTATACAAACATGCAGGTGGAAACACATACAGTAAAATGAGGGAGAGAAAAAAGAACAACCGATAATAGAAAAGTCTTAAAGACAATTAGATATAACAATGACCAAATCAGAATATGTTTAGATATAAAATGGAGTGTTTGAAATAAAATCCTCAAACATATCTATGCAGTGAAAGAAAAAAAAAAACAGATTGTTGTAAAATAATTACTTTGATAAATTTAGATAAAAATACGAAGTAACGAAACAAAAGTAACTGGAGACTTGTGTAAAATGCTTAGATGAATCTATGACAGTTTAAGAAAAATAAAATTCGTGGCAAGTGATATGTCAATTACGGAAAACTAAAGGTAAGGTATATAATGATTGTATCGAAATCAAAGAATAACAATTCAATGGAGAAAAACAGGTACAATTTGTAAAAAGTTTTAAGAAATATTTTGAAATATGGAATAAGTTGGAAAGCTGATTAAAAATTTCGGATGTCATGAGTTGTTAGAAAAACGAAAATGATAAGATATTATTAACTGATACGGATTGCATATATGCTTATTTGCATGAGATTAAAATCATAAGTCAATGACAAAAATTCAAAAGCAAATCCAAAGAATATATAAAACAATTGAAAATTAATACTGGGCATGCAATCGCGACATTACGATGAAAAGAAACAGGTTCAGAAAATACAACACCGAAACAGACTATATCACATTATATATAACTTAATAAAAGACAAATGAGTGAGATTTGAATAAAAGTACGAAAAATATATAAGAACAGGGGGTGCAGAGGTAGGGTTCAGGGGATTTAAATACCCCCTCCCTCCCCCCCCCCCCCCCCCCCCCCTCCTCCCGCGTGCCCCATATATACACGGGCTCCGGACGCCAGGGTATTTGTTACGCAACCAAGGTAGCTATACATTTAAATTCCCACGCTCGCTACCCGGCCGTATCCATTGCATTGTGCGCTAAGCCGCTGTTGGCGGGCAATTTCATTGTGCTGGTCACCGGTAGGCCTATAGTGATTTCACTTTGGATTTAGCCGCGAGTGACGCCGGACCAGTACGGAACCCCCTCTCGCTCGCTTTTCACCCTTCTCTCATTATCAAGCGACAGTGTGAATACGGTAATTGGGACATGGAACATAACAACTGTTGGTGAATGACGGCAAGGCAGGCCTCGTAAAGGCAGGCCTCGTAACTTGGCTCCTGGTTCACCATGTGCACGAATGGCCGATAAGCTAACAGAGGGGTGAATGATAAGGTTAGTAGTCAGTAGGGAAAGAGTTCCTTATGTCCCCCCCCCCCCCCCCCCCACCAACTTGCACAAAATAAACAAACCACTATTCCCCCTTACTATACTAATAATAAACTGAATAAAGGTTATGGGATGGGAAGTCTTCCCATTATTAGTAACAAAAAATAGCAATCTGTCCATTTTGCCCAAACTAATGGGGGGGGGGGGGGGGCATAAGGAACTCTTTCCGTCAGTAGAATGTGAACTGTATCAAAATAGTATTTAGAATATTCATGTACATGTTGTCTAAATGTATACCTTTTCTGTTACGATTCATTAGGCCTACATTTGTACATGCGCGGATCAATGTCTAGGGTTACTCACTGCTGGCTTGTAGAGCAAATTTCAATGCCGCATTCGAAAGTTTTTGGATGTGTCGATGTCACTAAATGCAGAACACATGTAGGCCCTATTTATACAGTTTTGCATGACCCTACCTGCACTTGTCCATAGCAGACCCGTCGATCAACCGGCAATTTATTCTTCAGTCACAATCTGACCTCGCGATCAAGATAAGTGAATATCAGCCCGCGTCCAGCCAGTCGTCGTCCGCTTGAAGAACGGATCGAGTGCAATTTGATGTACAATGTGCACCATACGTTATGTTTAAGGATGCTGCATGTGAACAAATTAAATGTATACATGTAAATTAGTTTACTGGTATAAGATCGTCAAAGAAAAACGCTACTTTTATACGATAAAACACAACCACTGATTGGTGATTCAAGCATGCGCTTTTTGTACCAGCTTTATTATCATACATTGACAATGCTAGCTACAACCTGTCCTGGAGGCTGGAAAAGACATCAGACAATTATATCAGAAATACAGTACTTTGGTCCCCGAAATCAAGCGTGCTGCATAATTTGCATGGTTGTTTTAAACTTCCCGTTTGTAATTCTTAACAACATGTACACGTTGTATATGTCACCCTCAAATAACTGTTGGTAGCGCCTTCAGCTATGTCAGACACTGAACACTGTTTACTTTGTAGGAACAGAAATGTATGGCAGATCGTCTGTGTGAATCGCATTCCTCGATGCATAATTGTGAAACACCAGTATATCCCAGTGAGAACTATATAGACAGTGTGTCAAATCCTTCCGCAAATATAAACGTTTATCTAAATAGCTATTTAGCCTTATGCCTTTGTTATAATAAGGTTTTTTTTTTTAAACTGTTCATTACGAATTGAGAAAAGAAACCCACAGGTTAATCGATCCGTGTATAGTTCTTATAAACCCATGTAATAATTCCCAATAAGTTGCGATGAACAGTGGAGAAAGCAATAATTACATGCAGTATGTAGGTTCCCACATCTGCATCTGACAGTTATTAGCGTACAGTGTTATAGGGAGAGCTGAGAGGCTCCACAATGCAATTAGGCCCTTAATCAGTTAACAGGCTGGGTTCGCATCGCCGATGAGACCCGCTTGAGCAAACCGTTATGAACGCGGGCTTATTGGTTTAATAAAGAACCTCCATTGCCTCCACCCCCAACACACACACACACACACACACACACACACGGAGATCGATCAGGGAGACAGATTCTAGTCCGCTGCACGACTGCCTTCCGGGGCGCGTCGAGAAAAAAAAAAAATATTCGCTTCCGGGGCTAAGTTGGAATAGGGCTGGGGGGGGGGGGGGGGGGGGATGGAGCAGGCAGTACAGACCCGAATGGGACCTGTGTTTACAGTTTCCCCCTTCGTCGAAAGGGCAGTTACATCACGACCTTGTGAATGAACGTGAAATGTTTGAATGAGTTAACAGCGTTCATTTTCTTTCTAATCCTACAGCTGTAGGTTTTTCGTAACCCTTATTTTCTTGTCTTGCATTCAGGACTCCGAATTTAAGGACCAATTCCAGCAACTTGTGACTCTTCGCAGCTCCACAGAGAAACCCTGTATACTGAGAAACATAGTCGGGGATATGCCATGGGAGACATTGCACAGGCACATGAGCAAAGTAGATTGGTGACGGAGAGTTCGTATGTTCCGAGTTTGCCAAGCGTGTCACCTTCTAATCCATCCACACTGCCCAACGCAAGTTTGGCGCGTTTTGTGTGCATCGACTGCCAGAAGACGTACAGTGACTATCGGGAACTCGTACAACACCTGTCGGAAACGCATTATGCAAGTGAACACTCGGTTGATGATGAATTCATAAAATTTGCAGATCAGCTCGCTGAGGGTACTTGTCTAGCCCACAGGAAGAAATCTTCTTTATGGGACGAAATATCTCTCCATGAAGATCAATGGTCTGCATTATACGAACTCCATGATTTGCCATCAGCTCTTGACAATGGTGATGTTGAGCCACAACATCTAACTAGCAATGTAGGTGAGCAACCTAGTGAGCATGCGTTTTATAATCTAGAAGCCAACGTGAATGACGTCAGTGTGTCCGATGTTGTTCATGGCTCAGGAGGTGCTGACAGTGTCTTGTCTGGTCTGCCGGTGACGGCATCCCAGTCGGAGATCACATTGACCCCACACAAGGTGAAAGTTGAACAATCCGACACGTCCATACAACCAGTTGATGCACTAGAAGTTGAAAAATATAATCAACATGCCGCGGAAAGTTTGCGTGGAAAAAGAGCTGCAGAAACTAGCCTTTCGCCAGCAAGTGGGCTAGCCGATCAACGATATGATGCTGTCAGCAGTACATGTGTTTACAGGAGTAAAGATACTTCCAGTGACAACGACCCCACAGCTGAACCTTCCCTCAAGCGGTGTAGGGCTGACTCTGTAGACTCTGGAATATCAGAAGGTATCTTGCCTCGCGGGACTCATCCAAACCATGACTCCACGTCGCCTTTTGCTGAAGCAAGCGCAAGACGGGAGCAAGTCGGGGATTGTCAAATGAATGAGACTGGACCATCGACTGTTGCAGAGTCGTCGTACTTCATCCCTACGTCGTGTAGCTCTGGTACATCATCAGGACAGAAACACCCACCCCCTCATCGGTCGCAGAAGGAGGATATGCCTGCAAAAGGGCAACGCCCCAGCGATCGAGTTGTTTCCAAGGTGCTCTGTTACTATTTCTTGAGTTTACAGAAGATCACGAGTCAAGAATTCGAGAAACTCTCCGTGAGCCTTGGACTACCCGTTCAGCTCCTCATCATGCTCCATGTCAGCGTGGGTGACTTCATGGATTCGCATCAGCAGAATCCCAGGCCACGAGAGTCCCTAACGTGCAAGCTCTGCGGGTGTGATTACGACGACTTCAGGACGCATTTATTTGGCGATGTCCACATTCAGAAGACCATCAAACATTTCTCAGAGGACACTCAACATGATTCTACCGACTTACAAGGAAACAGTGGAAACGTTTTCGACAAAATTAAAAGCTTCCTACCTCAAACTACGAAGTCAGAGTCACGCGTGAGTATGATTTACGCCCTAAGTCTGTTTGAAAGAGGGATAAGAATGAATGCATTCAGAGTAATATTTGTCACATTCTTAACACTATATTGGTCTTTTTTGTTTTTAAAATGCATTGCAACTCACTTGAGCGTAGATAGAATCTATTTAACTTAAATAGTTGTACTTGTACATGTACTTGATGATAGTGATTTTGAATGTGACTTCGATAATTGGCAGGGGTATATATTCCCCAGTCCCATGTTGAAGTTGTCTTCGTTTTGTTTGAAATACGTTGTACGAAGTGTTTTGTTTCGTGTAAGATAATATTGTAATGATGGACGGAGTTACTGGTGTTCGCTTGACATCAAAAAGAATTTTGTGATTGTCTGTAATTTGTTATTATCAAAGTGTCAATGATTTAAAGTATTTTGCTTGACCAAATTGGCTCCCTTGTACAGCTTGATCATCAAAATAATGATATCAATCTTCTTTACCGCGATCTTCGCTACTTGGACCTGAAATCAGTCGTTTACGAATGAGTACCAGTTGTGTATTCGCAGTTTCCTTTTTAGGCAAATGCATTCTATAATTACACAAACCATGACGGATTCTGGTAGATCTCTCTCACTGGTCATAGAATACTTCTAAAGAAATTACTATACTTTTAATGTGTTTTAACCACCTGTTAATTCTGATATCTTTCTCCCTAATACAGCTGCAATATTTATTGTGATAAAAAAAAACATGGATCTATCGTTATTTTCTTTCTTGTTTGATATCTTTAATCAGATTCAACAATCATCATCTAGCACGCCTGGAGAAAAAGCGGAAACCATGCACTTGAACGGCAAAACATCTGCAAGGCAAAATGCACAGAACAATCGATCTTTTGTAAATATGCAATCGGATGTGTCAACGAGCAGGGGGAAAGGGGGTCAACCTGTGCAACATCGTCACCGTCACCGTCCGAATTTGACGGTGAACCCGTCGGGAATGTTAAATGCTGCCGTCAGCGCGGGAAATCAGGTCGTGCATGTTGACCACCGACACCAAGCCCAGATCAACGCCACTAGGACTGCGGTGGGTCATCCCGCTACTGCAGGGAATGTGACTGCTCTCGAGAGGCAAAATCGAGAGAGGCTTCCTGGGACATCCATGCGCCATCCGAACTTTCTTCCACGAGTTCCAGCGGGGAATAATTTCCCCGGAGCAGGCGTTCCTAATACCTTGATGCATCCCCCGCCACCATACCACACGATTCTACATCGACCGGGCATTCCACCACATCCGTACCGCACGATTCTTCCTCGACCCAACTTTGGAGCGAACCGTCCCCCATTTGTGCAAGGTAGTGGCCCGGTCCAGCAACAGTACCGCCGAGTCGTACAAACCGGACACATTTCAACAGTGCAAAAGGGAATCAGTTTGCATCGGCAGGTCCCTAGCGCAGGCACACCCCCTATCTTCATGAAATGCAACTCTCCCTCTACTTTGAATTATAATCAGAATGCGTCCGTGATATCTAGGCAACTAAACAACTTTCGGCCTCAAATGAAGCCCAGTGTACATGTACCTCTGCCACCTCAACAGCACTCACTGAGTGCCGTGAATCCATTTTCAGACTCAGCGCTAGTTTGACCCTGGTTGTCCAACAGGAGTCCATGATTAGGCCGGTACCAGCTACATTTACCGACCAGCTGTGTGCGGTGTTGCTGTTTTTTTTTTCTTCTTTTTTTGTGGTCAATCTATACATGGAATTAGGACATGAATATGATGGCATGGATGTAAGAACGCCCATTCGCGTGCAGAACCCATACCCAGAGTCCGACTTCATTGTTGCCTTTCACCTCAATGGCCTGGTAATCTTCAGGCAGCATTTAATATACACCTGTACTTTGATTTACCACGTAGTCACGTCACGAACTCTCTTGTTATCTAATTATACATTGATTTGGTTTTCCAATATGTACTTCGTAAATCGTATACGTGCTGAATTGTATGCTCGCAGTGAGGTACATAACACATTCATTGTATAGAGAAAAATTGGCCTAAATGTTTAGATGAAATGTTATTTCAAAATTAAAATGAAGTGGTAGCCGTTGGTTTCCGAGAACCAAAACCATGCAAGCGTTTTGAACTTCAGATATCCCTTTGATTATGATATTCTGATCGGATGAATCATATCACAATCCTATCATTTGATTTGTAAGAACCCGCCCATCCCCCTATTTTTTCCCGGAGTCTCCTTATTTTGTGTCTTTTCACCCGCTGCTTTGATGCTTTACTCGTACATTATCCTGGTTTTTAGTGGTAACGTAACGACTGATATTTTGATAGAGTAATGTTGAAGTGGTTTCACCTTTAAGAAGGTATTTCAGTGTACGTATACCGGTTGAAGCTTGTTCACAAGCCTCCAGATGTACTGTATGTGTTTAGTCTTGCCAGCGACGCAACTGCTGTTTTTATTTTAGCTCCAATCCGCTGAATTTTTAGAGTGCAATAGAAGTTTTGAGCAGTTTTTAAAGTTTTTAAAGAAAGTTCATCATCAAATAGAAAAGAAATGAAATCATATCAATTATGCTGCATTGTAGACGGTCTGAAAAGAAACAGTTTTGATAAGGATACGTTTATCACAAACACTTTTATTATTTTCTCTGTTTTTCTTAGATTAAATATCAAATATCTCGAATTGATACGCGAGATTGCATTTATCGTGTTTTTCTTATTAATTAAACTCTTCAAATCTGAATCTCTCTAGGCCCGTACAATTTGTAAATATAGATTGTATCACAGTTGTCATTTATTAGTCCCCGTGTAAAATGTTAATTCCGTATAATTTCCCCTGGGTTTAAGGTTGATTGTATAATGTACGCCTATAATGCCATATTCCACTTAATAAATCCACGTAAAAAAAATAATAAGATATGTACGCAGATAAAGGAGAATATTTTATATAGTCAATCTCGCCTTAGTCGAATCCAACGGACCGGAGAAAATCCTTGAATATACAGCTGTGCGTGTATTTCGATTTACACATAATATATATATTAACACTTGCTGATATCTATCTGCGACATATTTTCTTCGTCGACCTTGTGCTAGATCGACTGAAACGGAGTTGATTGTATCTGGAAACATAGCCCCTGGTAGTAACGAATGGTGACTTCCAAGAGAAGCTATTGATAAGAAATTACCTGGTACCTTTAAAACGCCCTCAGAAAAGACAAGCTTACGATATCAGCCCAACATGAATTATTATTGGCTAGTATGTTCTTGCTTGTTTGTTTGTTTCTTTGTTTTTTTTTTAACATCAATATTGATGACTTTTCCCGGAATGTTTTTTTTTTTTCGGGGTGATTATAATCTGTACGTTCAGAGACATCACATCACGTCATCGCTGGAAAAAAAAAAACAAGAAGGAAAGAAAGAAAACACCTTTTATTTTGTCGGAGATAGAAATATTAATATAGACCTAAATCACTTAAAACATGTATATCCTCACTGAATGGATACTAAGTTTACACACTTTGACATGAATTTTCGCTAAAAGGTTAAGGGGGTTATATTATAGTTACACGTGTTTAGGTGATCGAGTTGGCCTTTTGCAGGGAACGGACATAGAGGAGGCCAAAAAAAAAAAATAGGAGGGATTTAGGGATTAAAGGATCTTTTTTTTTCGTGATTCGCCTGGCTTTCCGTTGGGTGTTGAACCGGAAAAAACAAGGAATCAGATTACTCGGCTTTATAAATTATTCTTTACTGCAGTAGGCTGTAACCATGTATCCTACGCTGTAGGGACCTTTCATCATTTGAAACGGCACCTGTATTTTTACAATGGGTTGACATTATAAATGTTGAAACAAATCAAATCCGTGCGTATAAACCTTTTTTTTTCTTCTTCTTCTTCCTCTTCAAGGTAAAGCTAAATGATGTTTTGTTTGTGGTACAAATGATGTTTTGTTTGTGGTACAATTTTATGCGCACTGTTTCACTGAATGTGTGTTCGTATACGTAATTATTTCTGTATGTTTATTGTGTGTGTGTTTTGTGCAAAATGACTGCTGCACGTTGTTCTTTTGAGGAACCTATAAACAAAAAAAAAAAAGATCAATACAAACAATAAAAAAGAGGTTCTTAGAGCAGATATGCTCTGGCCAGTACCGAATTAAAATTAGTAATTGAAAGATAACCGACATTTTTGCGTGAGTTTTATTTTGAAGGAGTAGAAGTTTACTCTGATCTCATTGCCCTTACATTAAACTATAATTATGATGGTGATTATGTGTATACATACGATATATACGTTATTATACATGTATGCAATGTATATCCTTTTAGGGTTCGTTTCCATAAGTTGCTAAATCTACTTTTCATGGTAGGAAAACACGTGGATTGTTTCGTATGCATGCATATATTTTCATGCAATTACATAATAGCACCCAACATTGGGATAAAGAAAATAATATGTCTCGGAAATATACGTTTCTACTCTAACTTTTCACACACACAGACACACACATACACGCTCACACACACACACACACACACACACACACGCACGCACACACACAAGATGCTATATTTCTTTGGATTTCATGGATTTAGCACCTTTTGGAACGATACATTTGGCGCTCTGATTTGCGGTACAAGACATCACAGTTGTTTTTGTGAGTTAATTTTGCAGAAATTAGTATGGGACTGTGTATTTTTCTGGGATGATGTGTTATCTCTACACAATTCTCCTGTTTCCTCCATATCTCCAAAGAGCTCATTTGCATGAAAATGAAACATTTCACAATTAAAAATCACGTAATGTGTAGGCCACCTGGAAAGCTTTAACAGGCAGCAAAACCAGCGAAATGAGGTCAAAGCGCTGTCAAACATGCACTGCATGATTTTGTTTTTTTGATATAGGATGTGATTTACTAAAACTTAATATTTGACATTTCTGTCAAAATAAAAAATATCTATACTAAACTTTCATGTAAATGGACTCAGCACATTTTGGAAAGGATCTCTTCAAGTATACATCTCTCTCTTTCTCTCTCTCTCTATTATATCGTATATGACCTACAATACGTGTATCTCATGCATTGTAGGTATAGCATACGATAGTGCAAGAGATTAGACTGGGAGGCGGACGATGCTCTCGATCTTGTTCTCCCTCATCTATCGAGCTTTCGGCCTGATGAAGGCCTGATGACAGGCCGAAAGCTCCATTGATTTATAGGGAGAACAAGATCGAGAGCAACGTCCGCCTCAAGTCTAATCTCTTTCAATTATAGAGTAATATTAAATATGTATTATGCATGCATAACCATTGAATGTTGTGTGCGTGTGTTTCCGTGTGTGTGTGTGTGTGTGTGTGTGTGTGTGTGTGTGTGTGTGTGTGTGTGTGTGTGTGTGTATCTATTCATTTACAATGCATACAGACGCACACCTTATCACACTAAATTGTACATGTACGTAATACAATTATCATACAATCATGCACCTCTCTATACAGTGCAGTAAGTTTTCTCGTTCAAAAGATTGTGTGGTGTCTATACTTGTAAGTTGCGTTTTTGAGGATAGAGCCAAAAAAAAAAACAAAACAACGCCGCTCTTATGTCGTGTGACAGGAATGGGACGTAACTACAGATTGTGTGGAGTGATTGCGCCAATATAAGAAGGGCACATCAGTGAAAGTTTGAGGAAAATCGGTCAAGCCGTTCAGAAGTACGAATATTTACATTTTTATATGCAGCCATCGCTTGACGAAATGACTGCTAAACAGTTTGTGGCGTCATATTGGGAACAATAAAAATAAAACATAATTGGCATTCGACAGAATTCAGTTTGGTCGATTGAAAAATACATTGTATACACATCCCCTTGGCTTGTCACTGACATAATAATTTGCTATGAGCAGTAACACTCCTGCTTTCTGAACGAGGTATAGTCAAGCGCCCTTTCATTATGTTATAGAAAGGTGAAAATAATATGTTCTCTTTATGTTCTCTATTTATAATTCTCTTTATATATTCCGTATAATGTATTGTTCTTCATTAATGGCGTCACAAACTGTTGTAACAGGGAGGTGTGTCCCATCTCCCTGGACACACCTCCCTGGTTGTAGTGTTCTCCTCCGGGCCAGCGATGGTTGCACCAGAGCTGAAAAAAAAAAAAAAAAAAAAAACCTTTTCAACGGATTGTTGGCTTCCCCCCCCCCCCCCCCCAGAATGTCGTAATGTGTGTATGTAAGTGTAATTATTGTTGCAGTCACGCAGTCCACATTCTGAGTGCGTGCTGATGTTCTCAGCGGTGTGCATGCCCACATTATAGCACACTACATCATAATTATACAGTGGCTGGTTTGTAGATGGGAACTAATGTTCTTGTCTAGTAACGATAGTGCATATACGTATGTTACACATTACTACAGTGTATGACTAAAGTATAGTACATGACATCGCGGTCGGTATGTGAATTTCCGATTTTTTATTTTTTTATTTTTTTGTAAATTGTTTTGACCAGGTAACAAATATGAAAATAAAAATGGATGTAGCAACTAAATGGGATGAGGACGACGACGTAAAAACAAAACACAACACAAAACACACACACACACACACACGCACACACACACACACACACACACACGTTTTTGTAAATATATTTTCATTGACATACAATGTACATGTGAGAATAATAGTAAATGTGTGTGTGCATTATTGATGAGTTCAGTTGCCAAAATCGGATGCACCCCTATCAAGACCCGAAGACATGCATGGATTTTACTCCATTAGCACTGACAGTGAAATCAAATCAATAAGAGCGTCACTTTATAGTATCAAAAGTTACACATGTCAACACATAGAAACGACCATATTGCATACTAGCGGAATGAAATGTAAACATTGAGCTGAATATCAATATGAATAATATTTGGTCAATTAAAAGCGCTTTACGCATCCACCGAGTATAAAAACTCTGCATTTCTCATCAAGTTCTGGAAAGTTCTGAAGTAAACGACGAAGCGATCTGCAATCTTAATTAATTAATTTAAAGATAATATTACTGTAACGTTTATGATAAAAAAAACCACAGAAACCGCAGTGATAGCATTAATGGGGGTAATATTAAAGTTTAACATTCATAACATTATCATCAACAACATTAAACATTATTCTGCGGGCAGTATACAGAGGCGGAAATGATGAGAAATTCTTCATTTAAGAAAAGATGACATCGTGATCCGAACTTGAAAAGATGATTGGCCTACTTCTGCGATAATGTTGAGATGTTATAGCGAAAACAGGACATTGTGTGTATACTCTTTTTTTTTTCAAACGTAGAGCTTTAATAGATATGTAACTTGAAAAACAAGCCTTTACGTAACAATTCAGCACGGCGCCTAACCGATGGAATTCGACATGCAGGACTTACTAGTATGTTGAAAGGGGAGATAAAGGGGAAAATCTTTTACATTGTAGTATTTCCCTCCGTGCGTAATAAACAATAACTATAGTCAATGAAAAGAATACAAATGAAAACAACTACATGAAATGGAATGTTCAAAGCACATTTCCATTATTCGTGACATGCATGTTGTGCATGGAATTTCACAATATACGCACAGCGCCGCGGGTGCATGGTCACTATGATGGTCATATAGGCCTATCCATTCCTTATGCATAAATAGTAGAGTTTGAGGGGAAATGAAGAGTTTGTTTGCAAAGAAAAACCACGATAAGTCCATATTTTGCCAAATGGAGATATCTTTAAGGTCAAGAAAAATGAGAATAATAAGAAATATTTTGCTTCTTTTGACCATAACTTCAAAAATGTACCTTTATATATGTAGTGACCAATGTATCATTTAAAAGGTATTATTTTGTACTTTATGATAAGGACCGTACTTCAAAATCTTCAAAAATGGACTTATCGGTTTTTGCGAACAAACTCTTCAAATAATATACGGGAGAAGAAAGAGTAATGTCTTTACGACAATGAAGTGAAACGGAAGGAAAAGTCTTTCAGTAAAGCAAGGAAAATAAGATGTTCCGGATGTGCGTCAGACATCAAAATTGCCTTTTTGTCTCTTTTCATCTCACTTCTTAATTGTGGCTCCTCCACATAAAGAAATAGGGCTTTAGCAATGGACAAAGGCGTTTTCATATCGCGCAAGCGAGGAGACGACTAGAGGATCTCAGGAAGACAAAAGGCCCATTCACACAGCCACCGCTAGTCGCGATGTTCCTTTCTAATCGCGACTCTTCAAATAGTGAGATTTAAATCGCAATCCGCGCACACAAAAGGGCAATGTTTCTGAAATAGTCGCCTCTAATTAGCGGTGCGAAATTGTACCTGTCGTTAATAACCAAAGAGGTTCTATTCTTTGTTGATAATCCGAAAAGCAGCACGCGTGTTGGACTCTTCCTGTGTATTGTCGTGTCTAATAAAACGTCTTCCTGTGTATTGTAATGTGCGTGTATTGATACACATGGACGTTCTGGGAATATGCATTGCAGGCTCTACACGAAAGAGTCCTGTGGAATCTAAGAGTATCATGCAGGCGTGGATCGAGCCTTTGTGAACCTGCCTTACAAAACCAACAAAAAGTCGCCAGATATGGGGTTTTAAAGGGGCTGTACAGTACTGGTTGAGGTGGGGATTGTGTTTGTTAACTCTCCGAAGTGAGATCATGAGAAACCTCTTATGAAATATGAAAGAGTATGTAATTTTAAGAAGGAATCAACGTTTTTAAATGGCCGAGATCGATATCCTCCCCAAAAAAGTGATAATGATAAAATACTACAGGCTACAACTTTAGGATCTCTTCGTTTCACCTTGTTTTTGGATGTCTCTGCCACTTCGAAACCGATTTTCATCAAATAAACTTTTGATACCCCTTAGAATTGCATGCTCTTTGACATCTCATATCTGAATATCTCGCAAAATGTTAAAAACTAAATCCTCACCTCGACCAGAACTGTACACACCCTTAGGGGCAGATTTTGAAAGAGCAGACTCTAAGCTTCAAAATGATGTATAACTCAATTCAAATGGACTCAACCTACATCTATTGGAAAGAAAGCATACACTCTGGAAAAGTGTAAACGATGTAAACTGAGAAAAGAGGCTCTTGAGTATACCCGGTCTATATTCAAGGAGTGCTTAATCTTAACCAAACCGTGCCAGGACGGTGTGCAATTAAAGGACAAGTTCACCTTCATAGACATGTGGGTAGACTGAATGCAGCAATATTAGTAGAACACATCAGTGATAGTTTGAGGAAAATCGGACAATCAGTTCAAAAGTTGTGACATTTTTAAGTTTCTGCCCACTCAAGGCTGAATGAGAAGACTACTATAGCTTGTAATGTCACATGAGTACAATGATATGAAGAGAGAATAAAGAAAATTCAACATATTATTTTCACTTTTCTCGCATAGCAAAAGGACGCTTGACTTCTCTCTTTCAGAAGGCAGGGGGAATAATATTACCCTTAACATACGTCAGTAACAAGTCGAAGAAATGTGCACTTTATTCAAACAGTAAAGTTTTGTGAAATTCTCTTTTTATTTTCTTCATACAGTTGTACGCATATGACATCATGCACTTTAGTAGTCTTCTTATCCAGCAGTGACTATATATGCAGATACTTTAAAAATTCATAACTTTTGAACGGTTTGTCTGATTTTCCCCAAACTTTCACTGATGTGTTCGAATAATCTTGCTGCATTCGCTCAGTCCACATGCATATAAAGGTGGACTTGTCCTGTAATGAGACAAAAACACAATGTAAACCACAAGAGCAACAACAATGAAGAGATTATCAGATTAGGCAAGGCTGAGCATGCTCTAACGTGTCCACGATTAATACAAACTTTCAAAGCACTAGTAGCCTTATCCTTTCAATAGTTACCAGAGTTGAAGTGAAGAATGTGCAAAGGATTTTGAAGAAATGAAAAGGGCCTCTTATCAAGACATGCTTGATCTCACTACTTGAAAAATGGTGGTAGAAAAACTGCTGAGAACACTCCAATTAATCCGAGTCATTATGATCCCAAACTTGGGAATGAAACAGAGGAAGGATAGGTCTTTCAAAAGATGCGAAAAAAAAAAATCAAGATTGACTTGTTTTACCCGTTTCACATTTTTTGAATCTTCACGTAAGATCAAGAGCGGACTTTTTGCTGGTTTTGTGACGCATACACGGTCACCTATATATTTCTCCAAAGACAAAAGGTCAAGGTGTTGGTAAAAGCTATTGCCACAAAACTCATTCCAAACATTCAACATCTGCCATAAGAGAGACTAGCAAAACGTTAATAAAGCTAACTACTTCCAAGGAAAGAATTAAGAGAGAGTGAGGAGACGTAGGATAATGAAACAAATCGACAAATCCAAACCAGAGAACTATTTTGAGATTACCAGAAGGGATAAAACAAGAGGTCATGCCATGAAGCTAACCAAAACAAGGAGTCACCTTGATATCAGGAAGAACATTATTTATTTATTTATTTATTTATTTATTTGTTTATTTATTTATTTATGTAATTATGTATGTATGTATGTATTTATTTATTTATTCTTGTTTGTTTGTTGTTGTTTTTCACGCAGCACCTGGCGAAACAAATTGAATGGAACAACAGTTACTGATTAACTGTATGCTTACAAACGCGTGGCTGAGAGTGATGGTATATTACGAGTTTTGGTTGATAAACATAGAAATTCAGATTTATACTTTTTTTTTGCTAGATAATTAGAAACCATTTCGAAATAAGAAATGTTATAGAGCCTACAACTCTAAAAGAAATCAACAGATTATTTCTTGAAAATCGATTAAAAAAGCAATATAAAAAAAAACATGCAAGAGAAAGTTGTCCTAATATAATGTGGTACACCTAGATTATCTTTACGATAAAGACCACTATTTCAATCGTGGCGTCAAACGCAAGGCGCGTGTTTGATGGACGCTTCCTGTGTTTGTTGCGTCTTCGTGTGTATTGTAACGTGTGTATACGCCTTGTAATCTACATTACATAACTCTACACTATTGATTTCTGTGGTATAATTAGCAAGGAACAATAGTTCTGCGGTATAGCGGCTTAAATGGAAAAAGGCTTTGACTGTCAAAAGAATAATGCCCCTCCGAACTTTCTAACTGAGTTGCAGCTGGCCCTTCAGCGCAATTAATACATAATGCACCCAAGAGGTTCAAAGTGAGTGGAACCGCCAATTTAACGGCATTTTAGCGCACACGCGTTCATGGTTCAAAGTGATGCTATCGTTTTGGTTGAGGAGATTCAGATTACTTCCTTTTTAGAGAGAGAGAGAGAGAGAGAGAGAGAGAGAGAGAGAGAGGGAGAGATAAGAAACCACATATACTAAATATCAAAGAGCACATGGACGGGCCTACACATACAGCTCTAAAAGCAAGCAACAGTTTTAAATCTAATGAAAATTGATTTTGAAATGGCTGCGATATTATTGATTTCGTATATCCACAAAATCAAGCAAAACAAAGCAGTAGTCGTAATAAACAAGGGTGCCCACCATAAGTTAGCACCCAAATAATGACATTCGGATCGTAAAAACATGTCTGTCCCATTGAATGGAAACGAATCAAGCAGGGCAATGTTATGAGTCTCATTGTGGTGAAACGCAAGTGGTCGAACGCAGCGATAGAAAACTCTACGATCTAACCGTAAGCAAAATAGTTGTGGAGCTGGACTGAGTCAAGCGTAATACAAAAACAAACAAACAAACAAACAAACAAACAAACAAACAAACAAACAAACACAAACAAACAAACGCGCAAACATTACAAAACAATAAAGGGAACTATAGTAACCAATACCCCGAAACTCTATACGATGTGTCTCCTAGAGCCAATTTAAATCGAGTGTGAAAGCACGAATTGCCAACAGTCACTGAGGCATGGGCATAGGCATGATAAGTGTACAGCAAGATGGCGCGGCGTCAAAAGTCAAAAGTGATTGTGCGGTCCAGTTTAAGGTTACTTTCTTTTTATTCCATTTTCGATAGGAAAAGCTTAACAGTGTTAATTCAAAAGTATGAATTTGCACCATTATCTTCATAATGTATAATCTTTGCCAGTGGTATACTGCTGTGTATATTCGAGGCCAAATCCCATACACAGAAAGAAGCGCCGGATGTGGGGTGGGGGGGGGGGGAGGGGGAGGAAGGTGTGAACGAGAAAACATTAAGTCTTTAATGTAAAGAAAGCTATATATCTTTGAAGTACAGTATAATCTTTGGGAAAAGTATTTTGTGGAATGCATGATGGCAAATCAAATTTAAGTCTAATTCAGGAAAGAATGATGGACGATGTATATTAGTGCATGATCATCGATCTCCATTGCAGTCAATGGAATTATCATAGTTTTATTATTGCGCATGATACATTCCAGTGTAAAGATTATAGTAGTATTTCTATAGCCGTATCCCATCGTGAATTAATTATTATTCACACACACACACACAAAAAGATGGGACCCCGGCCCCGCCCTTTCTCTGCATCTGAAAATGTCTATTGTCATAAGGAGGAAATCCAATCCAAATATAATTTGGTCTGATAAAAAAAGAGGTAAATTGTACAAGTTCATCGGTAAAAAATTGACTTTAGCAATCGGATGAAAATAATGAGGAAGATATGAAATTGTGAAGTTTTGATAATTTCTTTAGTTCTTGTACAGTGGGTATGAATATGCAAATGAGTGATCTTACCATCATACCCTCACAATTTTCCATTGACCGTGTACCCCCCCCCCCCCCCCAAAAAAAAAATGACGAAAATTCAATGTTTCAGACAATGATGTCTGAAGCATGATGTTATTCATGGTTGAGTATATAGCTTCAGAATAGCGATCAGTCTGGACATACAGGATTTGAGCCTCCGGCGTAATTGTGTTTAAATGAAAAATTGGAAATTTCAAAATTGGTCTACCTGTTATTATGTTAAATTGTGAGGAAAATTAAATTACAAGCTCGCTTAGTCATTTGCATACTGTGGATACTCATAGTGACTGTCCTGAACTACCTCCCCCCCCCCCAAAAAAGAAAGAAAACAGCGAATTTTCAATATGTCATAACTTCCTTATTTTTCATCTGATTTCGATCAAATTAATACCGTTTAACTCGTTATATTTTACTCTTTCTTGTCAGACTAACTTATATTTGGAATGGATTTTTTCCCCTTTAACCTCCCCGGTCTGAGCATGTGGGAAATATGAATTATCTCGTTTTAATTAGTTATTAGGCCCTATCTCATTTAGATGAGATATTATTTCATTTTAGGGAATGATTATCTCATTCAAATAAATAACATTTCAGTTTAATGAAATGATTATCTCATTCAAGTGATTATGTCATGTCAATTATCTGAAGGATAATGATATATTCTCTCACATTAAATGTGCTATTATGTCATTTTAATGAAATACTTATTTCGTTTAATAAATGAGATAATGAGCCTGTTTCATAAAGAGTTGCGATTGATCTTACGCTCGATTTATTGAGCATAACTCGTTGAATCGAGCGTAACAATAGACCTATAGGGACTAGCCTACATATAAGTCCTGTTTCAAGAAAAATCAAGGGTAACTTTCAGTCTAGATCTATGCGAGCTCTACACTGTAACTCGCTTAATCGCAACGTTTTCGTTATGAAACGGAAATTGCGATCGATGGCGGCAACTTAATATGCTTATTCTTATCAAGCAGGTCCTATGTATCTCACATAATAAGATGTGCAGAATATGACTGTCACATGCCCCTGCTGGGCTCCCTCTCCCAAAGCCCCCCCCCCCCCCCCCCCCACACACACACACAAAGCGCGGTCAGACTAAAGATTGAGAAGTTTAAGTGACCGCAAACTTTCCCGCGAAACTTCCCACATCACAGGAACGGCGCAGTGTTTTCAAAAGTGTGGGGGCCCACTTCCGGGTTTCATGAGCTAAACAAAGTGATGACACCTATGTATTCTTTGTATGGTGCACAAAAAGTGTGGGGGCCCGAGCCCCCACGGCCCCCACGGCTCGGCCCTGCATCATCATGATTATTATGGGATCTTTCCCCTTCCTCCGCTCCCAGGGAGGTGGAAGAAAGACCTCCCTGCTCCTCCTTCACCAGTCCAAAACTTTACGATCGACCGCGCCAGACCCACGTCACACGTCACACGTGTGGATGGTATGCACACTAGCGCTGATCCCGTGACTGATGAAGAAGAAGGACAGTGGCGATAGCTGCAGTGGAAGCGGCGTTTTGCTGTGGAGAGGTTCGTAAACAAGCTCTGACCTTTCTGGCCGTCTTTCCTGTTTATGTACTATAACATGTATTTAGCAGTCTGTTTTTAGTTCGCAACAGTTACGGCAGAAATCATTGTAACTAAAAGCTGCCAAAAGGTCGAAAATGACAGTTAGTTTTGGATTACTGTAACCGGCTGTAACTTAATGGCAATCTTACAATTGTCAGTGCAATGCAGTGGCAATGGACGCTCGGGGCCAACAGTGCTGTGAACGTAGTCCCATACATTTAGAAAGATGCAGGT